>NC_060288.1:1022123-1122544 GCF_021613505.1 Equus quagga | reverse complement strand
GGGAAAAGCCTCAAGAGGAAAGAGAGAGCCAGCCCTAGAGAGAGGGTCGAGGGGGCGATTAACCTTTGGGGAAAAGCCTCAAGAGAAAAGAGAGAGCCAGCCCTAGAGAGAGGGTTGAGGGGGTGATTAACCCTTTGCAGGTCACTTTCTAAACTTTTGACTCCTTTCCACAATCTTCCTGCTTTTTTCCCCCCAACCTTTTTTATTGTGGTAAAGTACAATAACATGTAATTTACCATCTCAACCATTGTTAAGTGTACGAGTCAGTGGTATTAAATACATTCATTATGTTGTGCAGCCATTACCACCATCCATTTCCATAGCTCTTTTCATCTTAAAAACTGGCTCTCTGTACCCTTTAGACAATGACTCCCCATTCTTCCCTCCCCTCAGCCCCTGGAAACCACCATTCTACTTTCTGTCTCTATGCTTTTGACTATTCTCAGTATCTCATATAAGTGGAATCATACAGTATTTGTTTTTTTGGTGACTGGCTTATTTCACTTTGAATAATGTCCTCAAGGCTCATCCATGTTGTAGCATGTATCAGAATTTCCTTCCCTTTTAAGGCTGAATGATACTCCAATGTAGGTATATACCACATTTTGCTTGTCCATTCCTCTGTCAGTGGACAGTTGGGTTGCTTCTGTATTTTAGCTATTGTGAATAATGTTGCTATGAATATGGGTGTGAAAATACCTCTTTGAGACCCTAATTTCAGTTCTTTTGTATGTATACTCAGAAGTAGGATTGCTGGATCATATGGTAATTCTATTTTTAATTTGGAGGAACTGGCCTACTGTTTTCCACAGTGGCTGTACCATTTTATATTCCCACCAACAGTGCCTAGGCTTCCAATTTCTCCACGTCTTCACCAACACTTGTTTTTTTCTGTTTTTCTTTTTTTGATAGCAGCCATCCTAATGGGTGTGAGGTGGTATCTCACTGTAGTTTTGATTTGCAATTTCCTAATGATCAGTGATGTTTAGCATCTTTTCATGTGCTTATTGCCCATTTATACATCTTTTTTGGAGCAATATCTATTGAAGCTCTTTGCCCATTTTTGGATCAGATTGTTTGTTTTTTTGCTGAGTTTTAGGAGTTTTCTATATATTCTGGATATTGATTTCTCATCGGATATATGATTTGCAACTATTTTCTTCAATTTTGTGGGTTGCCTTTTAACTGTTGATTTTGTCTTTTGGAGCACAAAATTTAAAAATTTCCACGAAGTCCAATTTGTCTATTTTTTCTTTGTTTGCCTATGCCTTTGGTGTCATATCCAAGAAATCATTGCCAAATCCAGTGTTATGACGCTTTTGCCCTATGTTTTCTTTTAAGAGTTTTATAGTTTTTGGTCTTCCCTTTAGGTCTCTGATCCATTTTTGAGTTAGTTTTTGTGTATGGTGTTAGGTGAGGGTCCAGCTTCATTCTGTTGCATGTGGAGATCCAGCTTCCCCAGCACCATTGGTGGAACAGAGTGTCCTTTCCTCTGCTGATTGGTCTTGGCACCCTTGTCAAAAATCATTTGACCATCTATGCGAGGGTTTCTTTCTGGGCTCCCTATGGTATTCCGTTGGTCTCCATGTCTGTCTTTATGCCGGTGCCACACTGTTTCAATTACTGTCGCCACAGTCTGCCTGCTGTGTCTTTTTCATAGTCCTCATGTAGTTGCTCTTCAGCCAGTTTCTAGGTGCAGTTGGAGGGAGGACGACGGTCCTGGGCGTAGCACTGCCATGGGGCCACGCTTTCAGTGCCTTACAGGCAACATGCAGGTCTGCTTCTCCTGCCTGCACCTCTCCCCTGGATCCGACTTCTCCCTTTGGATGTCAAACAGGTGTCTCAGCTCAGTGAGTCTAAGGCTGGACTCTTGGTCTCCAACCTACCCCTCCTCTTGCAGTCTTCCTCACCCCAACAGCAAGGCTGCTGTCTCTCCACTGCTCAGGCCAGCATCCTTGGAGTCCAAAACGGCTTCTCTCCTTTGCTCGTGCCCCGCATCCAAACCGTTAGCTAATCCTGACAGTGTTTTGCACATTGTATCTAAAATCGGACAACTTCTTACCATTTCCGTGCTGTCATCGTGTCTTACCTAGAACTGTAACGGCCCCGTAGCTGCTCTCCCTGCCTCCACTCTTTCCCCCTCAGTCTGTTCTTCACCCCGTAGTAGGTCAGAGCATGTCAAGCTTATGTTCAACCCTCTCACCCCTATCAGTGACTACTTACCTCTCTATAGACGCTAATGTCCCCACAGTTACTTCCAAGGTCCTAGGTGATCTCTCATCCCCCATTCCCGCTTTTTCCCGTTGCTCTCCTTACTGATCTGCTTCGGTCACACAGCTCCTGGCTGTTCTTCAACCTTCTCATTGTCCTCCTGCCTCAGGACCTTGGTACATGCCATTCCTCACCTGGAATGCTCCTCCCTCAGATATCTGCAGGGCTCTTTCTTTCACCACCTTCTCATCTCTGCTCGAATATCGCCTCCTCAGAGAGCCCTCCCCACTATGACCCTGTCCTCTCTTCCCATGTATTAGTCAGACACTTGTCAAACCTGGCGTGCTGCACATTTGTGTGTCCCCTCCCATGAGCATAAGCTCTTTGATGACCGTTCTTTGTGTCTCTCTTTCCAGCATTGTATCTTAGGTGCCCAGCACAGCACCCAGCACATGATAGGGGCTCAATGAATGTTCGTTGAGTGAACAAACCAAAAGACAAACAATATGTTCAGAGTGTTTCTTCATAAAGAGAATTTGGTAGAGTCCCTTTCCAGTTTTTCCAAAAACATTATATTAAGAGAAGGATGCAGAAATTTTTATGATGATAAGCGTTCTAAGACGTTGGCATCCACAGCCCACCTTTGGAGTACAGACAGGAGTGCCCTGGTGGAAGCCGAGGTGGAATTTATTTCTGACTCGTGCATGCTTGGACTGGGTGCTCGGTTCCCATGGGGCCATGTTTCTAAGGATAGCTACTGGAGTCAAAGGTGAAATACTTAGTTTTCACTCTTGTATGCCCTAGTGCATCTTGAAGACTGACAGGAGTGAGACATAGCAGCGTGGAAGCCAGCACAGAGCACTTTGTCCAGAGCCACTTTGGCCCCATCATCCCTGTCTCCGTGTTCCGCTGTGATCAGGTCCCATGATCAGGAATGACACAGTGAAGGGCTGTTGTGCATATGGACAGCCCCAAATGTGAGCGACTTTAAATGGTCATTTGCTGTGTCTAGAGTCCTCACCTCTTCTATTTTCAGTGCCTCTGAAGCACAGACAAGTTGGTGGTGAAGATGCAGTAGTTAGACACCTCACATACTTAAACTCAGAAACTCAATGAAGACTCTGAAATCCCTCTCGCCTTTGTTCTTGCATCTAAGTCCATTTTCAGCACAGTGGATGAATGCCCACATGGGCTATTCACAGAGAGGACAGTTGTCACCCCAGGTGTGTGTTGTCACTGCTGCTGAGTATAAGAGGATGTTTGCCTTGTGTTCTTTCTAAGGCTACGTTATAAATTAGGGATCTTTTGAGATGGCTTTCTGCATTTACTTCTAACTTCTGAAGGGGACTTTAGGCAGGAGGATCTGGAGGATGTTATCCTAATGGTGAAATACAGCGTGTACAACTCATAGTCTCCCATTGCCTCAGCAATGAAACTCTTACTGCTCAGTAGCATGACCCCATAATGAACCAGCTTAGGTGGTAAATAACTGATGTGTCCTGTTGTTCATTTTTTGCTTGTTTGTGTGCAGTATTTTCTTGTTTGCCAAGTTTTATACACATCGTTTAAGGCCTTTTCCTCCTTCCTTATGTGACAACATAAGTTTTTGGGTTTTTTTTTTTTGGATGAGAGTAGCAGTTTAATAATGCCATGGTTGGAATTTAAGATGAACAGTGGCTTATGGACTATTAAAAGATATACTTCTCATTTGTGTTTCGAGAATAGGGTATTATATAATTGTCATCCTTAAGTAACTAGAAAGAGGGAAAATAGCAGAAGTGTTTTCTGGATAGTCTCTGGATGCTATTCAGCACTGAATTTAGATAGTGAATAGTATTCTCTAGCTGTCCAGGTCGTTCGGCAGTTTCCAGCATCCTAATGGCGTTAAGGGAAATACTTTGCAGCCCTGTTAGGAAGATGCTGAATATGTCGGAGATATGACTCATTCCCCTTGGTGGAAGGGAGCCTTAGTGGGAGGGAAAATTCTAAGCGTCTCCTAGCTGTCTGAAAGCCAGAGTGTTTTTGAGTCCTCATTCATTTATCAATCCAATAGATATTGATTGCACGTTCTGCTCTCTCCCAGTCACTGTGCTAGGTAGGTGTCTAGGGAAGAGCTCCTCTCTGGCATACAGAATAGCTGAGGGTGGGGAGACGGGGAAGCCAGAGCACCTGTGTGAGCCTGATCAAAGGTTGTCAGGTGCAGGCGGCAGGAGCCTGGACAGGAAGAGGAAGCAGAGGGGTGTGAGCACATGGCTTCCAGATACCACGGCCTGTGCAGTTAAAGTGTACCGTGAGCCTTAACCTTCTTGGCCCCTGATTCTGTGGAATTCTACATCTTTACATTTCTCTTGAGGAAATAGAAGTATTATTTATAATAGTTTAAAAAAAAAAGGAGAAAATCTCATTGCCCCATAGAGCAGAGTCGGTGAAATTAATTATGGTACATTCATGAGATGGAGTTCTCTGCAGTCATTAAAAATCATAATGCAAAAAAATATTGAATGGCATGGGGAAATTCTAACCATCTAATAAATGAGGAAGAAAGCCTCTAAAGCAGATGATCTCAATTTGGTCACGCTACATTCTCAGTCCCGCCCACCCGGGCTACCCTATGGAAATTGCAGCCCTCCCACCATCCCCACCCCCACGCGCACTCCTGGGGCCCCTGTCCTGCCCTGCTCCTTACCTTTCTGTACTTACCACCTGCTAACGTACTCTACGGTTCACTTGTCCACATTATTGGTTATTGTCTTTCTCTCCTGGTAGAATGTAAGTTGTAGCTGGCAGGGGTTTTTTTTGTCTGTTTTCTCACTGATGTGTCTGAAAAGCCTAGAGCAATGTCTGGCACACGGCAGATCCTAGTAAGTACCGTAATTGTTGAATAAATGTTGAAGGCAATATGGTTGGATTATAACATAGATGGTTGTTAATTTTTTTCTTTTTAATTTTCTGAATTTTCTGTGTTTTCTCTAATAAATATGGATCGCTCTATAATTAGAAAAAAGCTTAAAGAAGACTGTTGCATATGAATTTCTCGTATAGACATAACTGGTTTATCTGGGGGAAGGGCTGGAGGGCAGAAGAGGGCAGAAGCAGGCCTTCTGGTTGCGTGTAAAGAGCCCTGTCTAGACGGATCGTAGGGCCTCTGGGCCCTGGGCCGGGTTCTGTGCTTGGCTGTCGGCTGGTGGTGAGCCATTTCCTCTCTCCTACCTGTGCCCGTGGCTGCTTCCACGCCTCACTCCTGCTTGCTCCTTTCTAGGCTGTGTTTTTCCTGGTCACTCTTTCAAATTCTGTGTTTTCCTCTATGCCGGCTTGAGTGCTGCTTTCTTTATAGGCTTCCTTGCCCACTCTGGCCTCATTCTCCCTCGAGTCCCCTGGGCACTTGCAGGGCACACCAAGCACACTGTGCTCAAGGAGGCCTTGCCTGACATTCTTCATGGCCAGCCTTCAGGGCCATGTCTGCCGTGGACATTAGCCAAAGAGGCCAAAGCTGCTCCTGCTGGGGGCCAACTGGAGTCTATTTTAAGAAGAAACCGTGGAAATACTTTAAGCACATATGCGCCACTTGTCTCGTGTGTTATCTTTTTTCTGCAACTAAATGACAAGCTGCTTGGGAAAAAGGTTTCTATTTTCTACTCTTTTTGTCTTCGATAGCACATAAACAATTCTAGTCTCAAAGTGGATATCACATATGTGTTGGTTGATCCTTGGTTTCCCATATAGAAAATAGATGTCATTTCTGACCCTTCCTAGGTGGCATGAGAGTAATATTGGGCCAATGATTTGAGCACCTTAGAAGACATTATATATGCATCCATGGATATTTAATGACACTTTATCATTAATCATTTAAAAAACTAATAAAGTGAAATGTTCAGGATATAACTTGGCTGCAGTAACTTTCTGCTGTTAAAATTGTACAATTTTTATTTGGGGCATACAGATTGATTTTTAGGAAGCAAGGTATTAGGTACCTGACTATTCACTTCAGCAAATGTTTATTGAGATTCTCCTGTTTATAAGGCACTGCAGTGAATTGTAGAGGTCAGCTGAAAACAGCCCATGAACTCTTCGAGCTGGGGTTGTAAGAGCATAAACAGTGTCCAAGAGAAGAAGCAAGGACATGTGATGGGGGTTAAAGGAGGGAGAGAGTCCTCGTAGTGTGGGGACAGGTAAGCGTGCGTGGAGTACAGGACCTTGTATGAATTTTGTTAGGTGGGAGATTGTAGACGTGAGGAAATGAATGGTTCCAGGTGGAGGTAACGGAAACAGAAGAGGGAGGGGAGGAGGCATTGGGGAGCAGCGGGCTGTCCCTCTGCAGCCCTGCCGGGAACGTGTGGGTGGGGGTGGGAGATGGGCCTGGAGGGAGGTCTGGAGAGCATGCAGAAAGCCTTCATGCTGGGGTCAGAAGCTCTGTTTTGAGCCTCCCAAGGGACCTTTGGATATTCCACAGCATCAGAGATGGGTTTTGAAAGAAAAGTTTACAGTTTTTACTTGGCTTGGTAAATGGGAGAGTAACCATATGCTTTTGATATTTGTGGTATTTATGGTAGTGCCTTTCATCTCATAATGAAGTTCATTAAGCAAGGATACGTAAAATCAAAGAGAAAGTTGTTTGTTCCCAGAAATGTAGGTTTTTTCCCCCATGTGGTTGCATAGCCACTGGGTTGGACTAGCGCTTGAACTTGCAAATTTACTCAAACTGCTACCGGGGAAATACAGGTGAAGTTTACATGGTTAAATTATTTTCTCAAAGCCATATGGCAAATTATTAAAATACGTTTGAGTAGAGTCCATGTGTCTGGACTCTAACAAGCTGCTATCAGAACCCCGTGATGATTTTGCGAATGTTATCAATCTGATTGATACCACATCTGTGCAGTGGGTGTTCTGGGATTAATACTATTTCTGTCTATTGCTTTGGGAAGAATTTGTTTCAGAGTCGATAAACAGTCATGTATGACAGGTTTTTTGTTTTTTTTTTTTAAAGCGTTCTGGGGAGGAATCTGAACCATGATCACTAGAAGTTCATAAGTTATTTTTCATAGTATTTCAAAAGGTTTAGCAAGTGTGTATTCCTAACCCTACATGGTTTATATCATTTTCTCATTTAAAATAGATTAGCACGGGCCGGCCTGGTGGTGGAGCGGTTAGGTTCACACATTCTGCTGCAGTGGTCCGGGGTGCACTGGTTCGGATCCCGGGTGCGGACATGGCACTGCTTGGCAAGCCATGCTGTGGCAGGTGTCCCACACATAAAGTAGAGGAAGATGGGCATGGATGTTAGCTCAGGGCCAATCTTCCTCAGCAAAAAGAGGAGGATTGGCAGTAGTTAGCTCAGGGCTAATCTTCCTCAAAAAATAAAATAAAATAAGATAGACTAGCAGTTTAGAAGTATACAGCTAGGAATCTTTGGGTTTGAGTTTACTCGTGAAGTAATTGATCAATTACTTAAGAATCTTTTTTTTGCTATTATTTTAAAAAGATTCAATTTGTTCCTTTTTTTAGTTTTTAAATTCTAAAATATATTCAGAAAGAAGGCAAACTGAAGACTCATATGTGGAATGCTTGCCTATTTTTGTGAAGTGTGTGTGTGTGTGTGTGTGTGTGTGTGTCTGAGCTGGGGCTCTGTGGCTGGGGAAATGGAGTCAGGAGCATCTGTCCTCAAGCTGCCTCCCTGAGGTGGCTCCAGGGGTGAGAGTGGGCTGAGGGACTGTGGGAAGAGACGGTCACTTCTTACTTTATATACTTTGAAAAGAAATGAGGAGATGCTGTGTCATTTTGACCATTCCTTTTTTGCATTTTTGAATAAAAAATAGAAAAACTACTTGTCAAAACTATTTTTCACTGTATAAATTATATTTTACATTTTGGAGCCAGTTTTTTCTCTTCTGTAGGAAAAGTTAAAAGATACAATGTATGCTGCTCAGGGTTTTACTTTCTTTCTTTTGTTTGTTTGTTTTTTTTTTTTGAGGAACATTAGCCCTGAGCTAACTACTGCCAATCCTCCTTTTGCTGAGGAAGACTGGCCCTAAGCTAACATCCATGCCCATCTTCCTCTCCTTTATATGTGGGACGCCTACCACAGCACGGTGTGCCACGTGGTGCCATGTCCGCACCCAGGATGCGAACCAGCGAACCCCAGGCCCCAAGAAGCAGAATGTGAGCACTTAACCACTGCACCACCGGCCCGGCCCCAGGTTTTTACTTTCTTAATGCATTTCCAGCTTCTGCTCCTAATATTTGAATTTTTACAGTTCCTTCTGTTCGACTTTACTATCCTCATTTTCAGAGGAGTTGTATTCTGTACTTTGTTTCCTTTAAAAATATTTAGTTGAAGGAAATTCCATGATCGTTCATAGAGTTTAATGCTTTTTTCATGTGCATTATCAAATTTTTGAGTTCTTACCAATATTTAGTACTCTTATAATGAAAATATGCGCATGGAATGATCTTACGTTCCATCCTCTGTGGTGTAGCTCACAGTGATTTAGGGCCTATGGTTCTCAATTCTCTCTCACACAGCAGGCAGTGATCTTCTCGGCTTGTTGAAAGTGCTCCCCAAGCGAGGGAGAGACCTCGGTCTTTCTTCCTTGCCATCGTGCTGTGGTCATGGGGGGTTTAGGGTGGTGACCTGCCTGTTCTCCAGAAGCACTTTGTTCAAAGGGGGTGTGACAGTACTTACCCAGTTCTCTCATTGTCATGTGAAGGAGCACTTTAATCACTTCATGCTTTAAGTACTTAGGTGGAAGAGAAATTACATCCTTTGAGAAGAAAATGTTAATGACTTGGGTAAAGTCACTAACTAGAACAGGAAGAAGTAAGAGAGATGGGTTTTCTTCATGGGACCTGGGGCAAGCTATTGAGTTTCCCTGGGCCTCCATTCCCTTAGTTGTGAAGTGAGGCAGTGGAGTGGACGCTCTTAATTCCCTTACAGCACTAACATTTTTTGGTCTGACTGCAGAAGGCCGGTGCCCTGGGCTTTGGAGCTGTGGGCAGAGGGCTGACGGATTAGCTGGCGTCCTTCCTCCTGCATGGCGAGCTGGGTGCCGGGAGACTCGGAGGGGCGTTAGACGCTCTCTTTTTACTTAACTTTTCACGCAAATAGAGGGAAGTATCTTGGAGGTTGTCTGGATGTAAGCTAGGCAAACAATTGGAAATGACTCCAAAGGAATTAAAATCACCTAAATCTGGGCTGCCATGTGAAAACTGTCAGGAAGAAAATGTAAAAAGATGAGGAAACTTAGGAAGGATGGAAGATGGAAATAAGAAGTCTGGAACATCATCACGGATGTAGTTAGATGGATGTGAGCCCTTGGCCTCATCCACCGGGGGAGACCCAGTGCTGACTTCTTAGAAGTGGAAGTGTTAGGTTTAAATGAATGGAGGATGTGCTCTTTTACTAAGGGGATAATACAGTTTTAGTTATTCGCTACTGCAGATGAAACTAACCCATGCCCTTACTTAATGTATTAAGACAAAGTATGTGGGAAAATTCCTGTTCTTCGGAGGTTAAGAGAGGAGAGGACCATGTCTTCCTAGACTGTAAGTCTACCTTGGTTCTGATGCAGAACCAAATTCTGTGCTAGGTGGACTGTGGTTCTGCTCCAGGGTTGCAAGTCAGCGATGATGGTGGTGAGGTCCGTGCATCCCAGGCTTGGTGTCTGGGGCAAGGGTGGCGAGTCATCGCTATGCAGGAAGATTTCGACCCAGGCTGTGAATGAGAGTAGTTATTCCAGCAAAAGTCCACTCATAGCCTGAGTATCTTTGAAACAGTTGCCTTTTCTTGATCTTTCCTTCTGAGTTCTGGCTCCTATGTTTTAGGAGGCAAGCTGGTTATAAATAGACATTTTGTAACTATTTTAAACACTATGTTAAAAGCCTGAAGGAATCTAGGTATTTAACGCAATTCAGTAGTAAATACTTTACAAACAAATTTGTGTTTTTATAAGTCCCTAAATTTATAGTCAGGATATTTTGAAGCTGAGTAAGAATGCCATTTCTTTTTCCAGCAACCATGAAAAACCAGTAATGTCTTCATTCCGCTCCCAGATTTACAGCTTTGAAAAATGTTTTTAACATAAAATGTGAATCTGAGGAACATTCGGGGAGAGTATGTCAATACCAAGAGGTAATGAGAACACAACTGCGCTGTTTCCAAGGACCTCACCTGAGCCATCGCGCTGGCACCTCCAAGGGTGTGGGAGAGTGTCCTGGTCATGGGCATGCTTTCTCCAGCTGGGAGTGCCTCTGCCGGTAATTGGAAAAGTCTTTGCTATATGGAGAATGTCATTTTTAGTCTTGTATAGAAAGTGACATTTGTCTGTTGTTTTAAAATTGCCAGTGTCTGCTCAAAGCCAGATCTGAAGGCAATTTCAGGGTGATATCAAACATTAAGAGGAGAGAATTGTAGTATTGGGGAGGAGGAGGGTTGGCTTATCTCCTTAGATCTTCTCAGTTCTCATCCCTAAGATTCTTTCTTGATACATTGAAACTTTATGCACCACAGAAAGAAATGTAGAAAAGAAATGTGTTACGTTTTTCCCAGGTTGTTTTGGGTAATACATTTCTCTTTAAGTATCATATATACACTTCCCCCTGCTCCCTGATACCCAATTGGTCATCATTCTCTATACCTTTGTCCAAGGTTTGAGTTGTTGAAGCTTAAAGGAAATGCTGCCATTCCTGGCCACATGTGCCTGGCATGTCAATAAGGCCTTCTTTGTAGCCTCCAGGATGTCTGTTCCCAGCTCATGAAAGCATGAATGCTGTGCCGTTTGGAAGGGAGCCCATTGTAGGAACCCCCATCCTAGGAGGAAAGGCAAATTGGGGTGTTTAGGTCATTGGTTGTTTTAAATTTAAGATTTGCTCTGGATATCTCTAATTGTAGTGAGTGATTTTCAGTATGTTTAGCATTTGGATTTTCTGGGGTTGGGAGAAAGGTTTGAAAGAAAAATCATCACCCAAAGAAAACAGAGTTTTCATAGTATTTTAGCCTTAAACTGTGGTAGGAGATCAAAAACATACACTAAGTGCACACCTGACCCTAAGTCATGGAAGATGGAAAAATCCATCCTCAGGACTGTGGTTACCTTTAAGTATGTTGATGTTGATCTGGGGAAATGTTTTCCCAACTGTCTGAGAGATGTGTGGCATCGTGAGGCAGAGCGATCATGATGGATGAGAAACATAGCAGATACACGGACGGAGAGCATCCTGTATTGTTCTTTGTGTCTTCTTCCAGGCATGTGTAGTGCTAGCAATGTTTTTGCTTCTTTTGTTGTTACAGATGTGCTTGGCTCTTGGTGTGGATAATGCCTGGGGTTTGGTCTTTGGGGGTGTCCATGGGGAGGAGAGCCAGAGGCAGAGGTCTTTTTTCTCTCATGGGTGGCTGAAGGCTCAGAGAGGCTGGATACGCAGTGTGGCCTCCTGAATGGGGGGAGACGATGGCATCTTTGCTGATGCCACCGCAGATGGTCTTCTGTCCTCCCATCACTCACAGCGGATGGTAACGACAGAGCCAAATGAGGGCATTACCAGTGCTGGCCACTGTCACCCGAGGGTGGAATCAATAACATCGCTTCTTTCCGATGTCTTACTACACAGACCTCAGCGTCCACTTAGCTGACTGTTTTTCAGTGCTTGGGGCCAGCTGCTGTGTTTCACTTCAGGACTTAAAGGTTTCTTATCAGGAAGTGGAAATGATAGGATAATAGGCTTTCCCAGGAAGAGGAAATACTGTTTATCAGTGATACACAGTTGTTAACTATTAGATTGCACACAATTATTGGATAATGCAAACTTTTTTAGCCAAAACATCACCTTAACATTTTAACTTTGATTTTTAAATCAGTAAGAATGTTGGGAACATAACTTTATGTTGCAATTGTTTTAGTTACTGAGTTTCAGTAAAGAGCAGGATGTGGTGAAAACGCAGAGAGGAGCAATTTTAAATGATAGATGGAAAAAGAGTTGCTGCTAGTGGGGAGAATCTAAAAATATCTAACCTCTTAATCCCAGAATAGTGAAAATTAGGAAGGGGAATTGTTGATATGGAATATGGGCTCGTTCACCAAAGAATAAAATGTTAGGAAGAAGGGCACTCTGGTCAAAGTTTGTTTCCTAACAGGAGATACTACTCAAATTTATTACTGAGGAGGTGGAAAGGCAGGATGTATCCAGGACTTTGTGTGTCAGTGGCAGATCCATAAGAAGCTTCTCTTAGAAGTTGAGATATACCTAACCTTAGGGTTTGTGAAAAGGGGTGACCATATCCTCCCACAATAACAGAATTTTCTAGGTGTCTGTTGCATATTTTTATAGGGAGCACAACACAGATGGTCATGAAATACATCATTGATGAAGATCCTTAAGTCTTTTCCAGTCCAGGCTACATGTTGCCTGTGTTACTTAAAAAAATAAAAATCTATATAGCAACGATAATACTATATTGCAGAATATTTTAAAAGTCTCAAAAACAGGTCTGAGCCCTGATACCAGAACCCTCACACAGACACAGTTTGGTGCATTCCTCAGATTCTGTATAGTTTTTCATTTTGATTTTTTACCTTCGTTTTATAGACTGCTTTTCTCGATGCAGCATAGCAAGTACGTGAAAGGACTTTGCAGCATTCCACCGAGGAGCTGGGCTGGGTGATGACAGCATGAGGTACTTCCCAGTCGGTGACTCATCTTCATACGCTCTGAGTGGAGCCTTTGCCAGTTTCCAGGGCCTCGCAAGGCTCCTGGAATGAGGCTGCGAGTGCTCTGCAGCTCTGGGCATTGGGATTGGTGGTCCTATCTTGTAGAATGATGCCTCTCTAGGAGACTTTGGGCATGCACACTCTGCTTAAGAGCCTTGTGTTCTGCTGCACGTAGGAGGGAGTGTGCTCCAGGTGCTGGTAATTCTCATCTGCGCCGTCAGCGCCTTTGATGAGGGGATCACGTGGAGGGGGGCTCTGAGCACATGCTTGGAGCTAAGCGCAGCTGTTCGTGAGGGAGAGGATGGCCTTTCTTTGCTGTCTGGTGTTTCCTGTGTGATGGCACTGAACCCCGGGCTGTTTAGATGTCACAGGACCAGGAGATTCTCGCTGGAGGTACAGTTCCCTCCAAACCAGCTGGCGGCAGTGAAGCATTGGTATTCCCCACAATTCTGGAAGATGGTAATCTTCTGGAGGATGTGGCACCATGGTGTGATGGAAAGATTACGGGGTTGAATACTACTTGTGCGACTCATCAGCAGTGATGGAGGGTGTAATTATCCCCAACTTACAGCTGAGGAAATTGAGGCCTAGGGAGATTAAGTAATTTGCCTGAGATCTCAGGGTTGAAAGAGCCGGGACTGTAACTCGGGCCTCTCTGGCCCCCAGACTGCCCTCTTCAATCTGCTGCCCCCTCATCGCTGTGTGTGGATAGACAGTCTGTGCTCTCTGATCCCATGGCAGGGTGGATGGGGTAGGACAGTGTGCCCTGTACAGAAGCGCATCTGAAATTATGGTGAAGAACTCAACTTCAGAGCCTAACAGGTGGACCAGGTTCAAACCGTGGCCCGGCCACATCCTAGCTGTGAGACTGGGCAAGTTACTTAACCTCTCTGTGCCTCGATTTCCCTATCTACAAGCCAGGGACAATAATAGTATCTACCTTGTAGTTGTTAGAGTATTACATGAGTTACTACCTAGACAGAGTAATGACTAGCAAGACTAGTAGGTAATAAGTAGTAAGAGCTAGAAAGAGTAACTTTTAGAGCAGAGTCTAGCGTATGACAAGCATTTGATACATGTGAGCCATTATTACTTTTGCCGTAATTTGCTGCCCTCTCTCCAGGCAGGAGACAAGGTGGGCACTTTGTGCTTGTCGGGCAGCACGGCTTTGTCCTTTTGCAGCTGCCTTGCTGGAGGGGTATGGGCCGTGATGGTCCGGGTCTGGGCAGACGATGTTTAGGCAGCATGTTAATCAAAATTGGATGATCTTCCAGTCTTCAGCCAACAATCTAGGCAGAGATTAACAGAGTGTGGCTTCTCTACTCTTATGCAAAAAAGAAAATGAGAATTTAAGCTGCTATCCAATTTTGTTGAAAAATACTTTCATGGAAATTTACAAGGTCTGGGCAGGCTCTTGCAATATTTTTGGAGCCACTACCGGTACAGAGATACGAGTTCTGGGGGATTCATTCAACTAATTGTCTACTCCTGAAGAACATTCAGTTTTGTTGGAAACACACAATTTCTTTTTCTCTTTTTTTAAAGATTGGCCCTGAGCCAATCTGTTGCCAATCTTCCTCTTTTTTTTTCTTCTTCCCCCCAGAGCCCCCGAGTACATAGTTGTATTTTCTAGTCATAGGCCCTTCTAGTTGTGCTGTGTGGGACACCGCCTCAGCATGGCCTGATGAGCGGTGCCAGGTCCATGCCCCGGATCCGAACCAGTGAAACCCTGGGCCGCCGAAGTGGAGAGTGCAAACTTAACCACTAGGCCATGGGGCCGGCCCTAGAAACACACAGTTTCTTGCAGAAGGCTTTGTGGAAGTATTTGAATTGGGGATGAGAATTAATGTTTTGGGTTGATGCAAAGAGAGTGTGGGAGCATCTAGGACAAAGGGAAGAGTCCTAGTAAGGGATTATGGATAGTTGGGCTAAGAAAGAGTTGCTAAGAGTTGAGAGTTGCAGACAGGAAATAAATGAAAACGTAGGCAAAGTGGGACTGGCTTACAGAGTTCTGTTTTTAGTATGAATTTAAGGTGACAGGCAAAGAAATACCATTGCACACTCTCCTTCTGGGAGATACCTTGATAAATTTGCCCAGAGTATGTGTATCTCCCTAAAGGTACATTGGACATTAAAATGCCAAAGCTGTACTGCAGAAAATGTACGTGACAGAAACATGTAAGTTGAAAAAAACCCTCTGCCTTCTCAGTGAGAATTGACCAAGTGATCCCATTACAGTCAGGCATTGCTTAATGATGGGGACACATTCTGAGAAAGGTGTTGTTAGGCATTTTGTCGTTGCGTGAACATCGTAAAGTGCACTTACACAAGCCTAGATGATGTAGCCTACTGCACACCTGGGCCAGATGGTACTAATCTTACGGGACCTTCGTCATATTTGTGGTCCATCATTGACCGAAATGTTGTCATGTGGCACATGATTGTACGTAGATTAGTGGAAAAACCATTTATGAAGCTGTTTGTTCGCAACTTCAACAAATGTAACTAGCCGTCAGGTACTGGCTTTTGAATATCACACCTCAAGGACCTATTAAACACAAATGAGTTTTACAGATTAGAAGGTGAGAACTACATATTGCTTTTTAGCTCAAAATTCCCTTAAAGGAATTGAAGCTTGCTAAATGCCACCCTGATGAAAATCTGGTGGAGTGTAGGTCTTGCTTGGGTTTTAGAATTCCTCTTCTTGACGTTTCTTGGTAGTACTATCTTGGAACATATCTTAATAAAGTGCAGTTGGTTGGATAATATGGTTGGTTGGTTAACCATAATTTTTGTGTCGTTGTTCTGCCTGAATGAGATTTCAAGGTTGAAAGGAGCCTTAAAGATCAGCTAGTTAGACCTCAGAGCTGATGCCTGAGTGTTCTGTGCATCAGGCCGTCTAACAGATGTCTGGACACTCAGCAATATGGGGTTCAATCAACGTGGGCTACTGGACCCTCCACTGACTCTCCCAGTGGAGAAACTCAGGTCCTTAAAATTAACTTTAAAGGTTCACATAATCCGCCCCTGTGCTACCCTCTGTCCTCAGCCCAGCAGCACTCCTCCTCATGTACTCTGCCCTCATGATCCTGGCCTTCTTTCTCAAACACCCCAAGCGTGTGCCCATCTGCAGACCTTTGTACTTTGGGCCTTCTGTTGCTTCTAGAATACTCTTTCCGTGGTATATTGATTTTGCTCTCATTTTTTGGATGTTTCCTCAGCCTCTGCTAATGCTAGATTGACATCTGTTTTGTCTCATCTCACTGAAAGTATTATTCCACTGGTTTCTGACTTGCATTGTAGCTCTTGAGCAATCAGCTAATTGTTGTTTCTTTGAAGGAAATTTTTCTTTTTCATTCTGGCTGCTTTTAAGATCTCTGTGTCTTTGGTGCTCTGCAGCATCTCTGTGATATGTTGGGTGTGGAGGTCTGTTTTAATGAATCTGTTCGGGATTTGTTGGATCTTCTGCATCTTTGGATTGGTGTCTTTCATGAATTCTAGAACATACCCAGCCATTATCTCTTCGTGTGCCTCTGATCCATTCTCTTTCTTTTCTTATGGAAATCCAATTGGATCTGTTAGACATCTTCAACATCCTCATGTCTTTTAACCTTTCTTTCAATTTTCCATCTGTGTCTTTCTTTGCTACATTCTAGATAGTTTCTTTAGCTCTGTCTTCAGGTTTACAAGTTGTCTCTTCATCACTGTCTAGTCTGCTAACAAACATATCCTTTGCATTTTAAATGTTACTTATCTTACATGTTTTCATTTCTAAAAGTTCTATTCTTATTTTAAAAATCTAATCATTTTTAATAGTTTATTGTTTCATAGTCATTTTATCAGTTGCTACTATTATTTCTTTAGACATAATTGCTTTATATTTTATAATTTTAATATCTGACATCTTTGCTGATCTGTTTTGTGTGTGTGTGTGTGTGTGTGTGGTTTCTGCTGGTTCTTGCCCCTGTATATTTGTGACTTTTAGGTGTGAATTCAGGTTTTTGAATATTTAACTATGGGGCTTCTTGGAGGTCTAGATTGAAGGTGGGTTCCTCTAGAGAATTTATGTTTGCTGCTGCCAGATTTTTGGGGGTATTACCAACCTGGGACTACCTTAAAACAAATTTTTGGCTTGAGGTTTTCCAGGCCACCCAGGCACTCTGAATTTGGATTGGAGGTCCTGTGTGAGGGATAGATTTTGATGGCAGAATTTTAGGGAAGGTTTCTTTTCCTCCTCGTATTTACAAGGTTTAAGACAGTCAGATTTTCTCGGAGTATCTGGGAGGTAGCCATCCTGCTTGTTACATGCATGGTGATGTTTCCAAATTAGAAAAAGCACTTCTTTCTCAAGACACTTTATTGCTATTAGTCAGGAAAATTTCCTAGTAACATTAAAATCCCAGATGACTGCGAAGTGAATGGTAGCCACAAGTTGTGTGACACACAAGTTGCCCTCACTTCTGCCTGAAGTGTACCCCCGACCTCATTCGTCCCTGTCAAGTCCTGCTCAGCCTTCAGTGCTTTACGCAAATACTCCACCATCTGAGAAGACGTCCCTAACTCCCCACTCTAACTCCAAATGGCATCCCCACTTCTGAATTACTGCAGTCGAGTGGGGCATTTTCCACAAGTGACTCCTTTTTGTTAGTTATTCTTTTTAAATCTTACGTCCATTGCCAAACTGAGAGCTGCCTGTTTGGTTCGTGTTTCTGTGTTCCGTAGCACTCAGGAGAAGGCCTTCAGCAGGTAGCTGGATTTTATTTGTTCAATAATTAAAAGAAAGAATTTAATTGAATAATAGGTTGTGAACCTACTAACCAAAGGATTACAAAAGGCCAGCCGTTTGGATGGTGCGTAAAGATTCTGCAGGTCTCGCGCGTGCGGCTCAGGAGGGCTGTCAGTGTGCGCGGGCCTTCTTTAAGCGGGTGTCCTGTGCTGTGAAGAGCTCGCAGGGTCCCGTGCTGGCCCCGGCTCTGCAGTTTGGAGGCTCTGGCAGAACTTCTGTCTGTTCTGTGCAGAGTCAGAACGTCTGTTACAGAGGAAAATCTGCGCATCATTCCAGGTAAACAATGTCTACCGATCGTTGTTTTTTCAAAGAGAGAGTGGGTCACACTGTTCTACAAAAATTACCACCCTAAAATTTATTTGATTATTACTCAATACATTTTACTCAATTGGTAACAGTTTATCACAGTTTTTCTTCCTTTCCAATTCTTTTCCATTATCAGGTGATTTTAAAACTTTTTAAAAATTATTTTTTAGTAGAACTGGAAAAATGCTTTTTTAAAAATCTCGAATTGATTTATTTGATACTTCTGGAAAATTTACTTTGTACTGGGCACTTTTTAGCGATTACCTGATCTAAATCTTTAAAGATCGTCCTTTTAAAGATGGGGAAACTGAGGCAAAGTAGCTTGTCCTGGCCACTCACCCATGAAAAGCTGGGCTGCTGTGCCCTCATCCAGCCTGCCTGCTGCAGAGCTCTGCTCTCCTTCCCAAACACATTCAGCTTCCTGGTGTGATTTGGTCGGATTCTAAATGTTAAACGTTAAACATGTTTAAACTCCTTCCCCTCCCCTTTGAAATTTAAAGCTCATTATGATATTAACAGGAAATGACCTTGTAGGAAAGTGACTGAGCATTTCTAGTTCCTGTTGTTTATTTTGTATTTGGAGAAAGAGCTGGAAAATATTATGTTCCATGAGTGTTACTTACTTAATGCCTAAGGTTTATGTCCTGATGTGGAGGTCCGACAGCACTCTAAAAGTAGTCAGTAGGTGTATTTTCAGCGACTGTTGAACAAGGTGCTTTTTGTGCAGTAGACGCACTGAGAGGGTGCAGGGCTCCGACTGGCCAGGCTTGGACCCTGCCTGTGGTGGGATGCTGGGGTCAGAGTCACCTACGATGGCTTCCTGATGAGGAAGAGGAGTCCCCTTACAGAGGAAGAGGGGCGTGGAGGCGTGCCAGGCAGTCAGCACTGCAGCCAGCATCGTGCACTGCGTGGTGACTACATGGAGACGTGGTGAGTGCTTGGATGTGGGGGCCTGACCCTCAGGAGAAGTGGATGGCTAAGGATTCTGATTTGGCTCTGAAGGCAGATAGCTGGAACTTAAAGCCACGAGGCTGGACCAGGACCAAGGGCAGGACCTGGAGGCACACAGCAGGCCATAAAAAAGGAACCTCCGGTGGAAGTGGGGACACGTGCCCAGAGAGGTGGAAGCGTGGGAGTCTAAAATCAAAGAGGAAGGGTGCCGTCGGACGGCCTGCTCATCGTGTCGGTGCTGCCCAGAGCGCAGGTGGGGGAAACTTGAAAATTCTTTTTTGGATTCATTTGGCAAGATATGAGAACCATTAAAAATTAAAATGGACAGGCGATGACCATCAGTTGGAAATGTGGGTTGAAGGAGAAGAGAAACAGAGCACAGAAGTGTTCTGGTTTGGGTAACTAGGTACACTCTGGTTCTATTGAAAGGACAGTGAGTCTGTGAGAGTGGAGCGGGTCTGAAGAGAATGGATGGATTCAGTTTCCACCCATTCATAATTCACTTCCATGATTTTAATTAAAATAAGTTTATGACTTTCAGCTTCTATAAATTATTGCATCCACAGAGAAGAGGTTCAAAGCAGAAGCCCGGGGAATGGAAATTTGGGGGAGGCGGAGGCGTAGCTTGTGAAGAAGGCCTGGGGCCAGAGAGCCCACGGATGGACGACAGAAGCTAGTGTCGCCTACTCAGCCAAGTGGGGAGAGAGTGTGAATGAAGGGGTGGCCCTCGGCAGTTCCCTTTGCTTGGGGAGGGTCAGGTACATTAGTGACTGGGAAATGTCTATTGATTTTGGCAAAGACTATTACAGGAGAGTGGTGGGGTCAGAACCCAATTAACACAGGGATTTTAAGTGGAAGAGCTGAGAAGTAGGGGAAGTTGGTGCAGATTGCTGTTTCTTGAAGTTGTCTGTGAATGGAGTGGTAGATACAGAGGGGTATGGTCAAAGACGGGGTGC
The DNA here is from genome assembly GCF_021613505.1 of Equus quagga. Lineage (NCBI taxonomy): Eukaryota > Metazoa > Chordata > Mammalia > Perissodactyla > Equidae > Equus > Equus quagga. The sequence goes on along the minus strand of NC_060288.1, from coordinate 1,102,631 downwards.
TTTTTATTTTGGGGGGGGGGGGCGGAATAGATTTGTGCTGTTTGTATGCTAATGAAAAGAAGCCCTAGAGACAGGGAGGTTGAAGATAGTGGAGAAGAGAAGATTTAAGGAGTGAGGTCCCAGAGGAAGTAGGAGGTGGGTGAGAGGAGAGACACCCCAGCTCGTGAATTAGGAGGGATGGAGGTAAAGGTGAGAGGGATGCAGGTGTTTCTAGATATACCCACATGGCTATAGTCAGTGAAGTTTGAACCGGTATACAGTATCACTTATAGCAACTCTGCCTCCTCGATCTTGATATAAAAATATTTCACATTAGGAAAGTGAACACCACTCCGGTTTTGTGAGCCTGCCTCTGCCTGTTTTGTAGAACAAAGTTTTATTGAAACGTGGCCATATTCCAATTCCTTCACTTACATATTGTCTGTGGCTGCTTTTGCATGACAACGGCAAAGCCTGAAATGTTCACTGTCTGGCCCTTTGCAGACCAATTTGCTGACCTCTGTACAGTTGTTAAACCGAGGCCCAGAGAGCATGTTGACTTCGGAGGACCCCTCCCTCTCTCATCCATCTCTGGGACCAGTTTCTCCTGTGTCGGTTGGCATTCTCCTGATGCTGCATACTCTTAGAATTATCTGGTGCCTCCTCTCTCTGGAGCTTTCAGCAATTACACTTGTAAATTAGATCACATTTAAGCCTGTCCTGACCCTATCCTAGGAATAAGAACTTTGTCGCAGTGCTTCCTAAGGAGTATGTACTAAAACCGGGAGCGCCTCCTGACTCTCTGCCAGGCCTTGCTCTCTCCACACCCCAGGATGTGCTCGTTTTTTTCTGCTTTGCTTGGATGGCTTTTCTTCACCTTTTCTAAGAAGCCAAGCCTTCCTCTCTGAAATCATTACCAAAACCCCCGCATATTCCTCATCCCGGTGGTTGTGTATCTTTGCTTTGAATATCCTCAGCACATACCTGCACATGTTTTAGAGCATAGCCTGTCCCCTGAGAGACCCCCGCTGTGATGGGGGCTCCTGAATGGTCTCTGCATCTAACTTCCTAGAGGACAGGGGCCATGTTGACCTTGTCATCAGCATCTTGTGTTCCACAGTTGCTGGTGCTCATCAGATGAATTTTATTAAATTGAAAAAATTTAGGTGCTTGAAAATTGCCCACTTATGCATAAAATGGTGTGCTAATTACTAGCCCTTCTCAACCATTCTTGAAACCAGACCCTCTCCTGTATCTTTTGAAATCCACTTTGAATTATTAACCAAATTTGAAAGCAACATATTTAGAGGCACATTTTCGCTCATGTCACACTGTTCAGTTTTTCAAGAGAAAATACAAATCTATTCATTTGCTGAATTTGTAAATGGTTCTGATGGGGCTAAGATTTTAATAGTTGCAACTTAGTTCTACAACCTAATTTATCAGATTGTAGTTGTGTGTACTTACTACTATAGTGTCTGGCACCTTGCTATTCAAAATGTAGTCTGCCAACCAGCAGTATAGTCATCATTTGGGAACTCATTAGAAATGCAGAGTCTTAGGTCCCACCTCAGACTTGCTGAATCAGAGTGCTCCTTTTAACAAGATTCCCTGTGACGCGCCTACACAGAAAGTTCGAGAAGCATCACTTGGGGCTATTGACCTTGTGTTTCAGACAAACACACAAAACACGTAAGGCCCTGCGCGCAGACCTTTTCTAACTTTTGTATGTTATGATAATGTGGGTTGATATTTTATGATGACTGTTTCCCCTATCAGAAAAATTTTGCTGTTTTCCTCTGTTATAGTTGGAGATAGGTCATGATTAAGAGACAGACTGAGTATGCTTTTATTCTTTCTGCTACCTGGAATGCATTTGATATTTCTCCTTACGTAGAATTGACAAAGTCAAAAACCTCTACCGTCTCGGACAGCAGCCTGGGATGGTCTGTGGTGAGGCAGCAGCCCCAGCCCTCGCCTGCAGCTCTGGCTCATGCTGTCGTCTGTGTGTGCATGTGATCACCCCTCTGCCCCGGGAATTGCTTGTGCACCTTAACTGTGAATTCTGTACTGGATGGAGTTTTATTTCCCATTTTTTCAAGTCCTTGAAAAAAGTGAGGTACTAAGTAAATATAGGGACAAGTAAGTATAGGAATAAAACTGCATTTCTTTAAAAATACGTAATTCATTCATAACACTAATCCATATTGTCCTTCTTGCCGATTAATCCAAGCAAGCAGAGTTGAAAATGAGTGCATTGTTTATTTATTTTTGGACAGGTCATGCACACGTATCCAGTTCAAAAGGTTCAGTGAAAAGCTGATCTTTCCGTGCCCACCTGCTGCCAGGCGGTTTTCTCCTCGGGGGCATCTCTTCATCCCAGTTCCTTATGAACACTTAGGGGTGATACATGGATTAGGAAGTTCAATATAGTCGTGACCAAGAGGGTGAGCTCTGAGGCCAGAAAGAGTTTGAACCTGGGCCACTAGCTTTGTGACCTTGGGCAAGTAACTCACTGTGCCTCAGTTTGCTCATCTGCAAAATGGGTGTATTAATAGTATCTCTCAGAGTTGCTGAGAAGAACTAATGAGATAATTCCTGTAAAGTGCTGAGAAGAATTCTGGGCGTGCAGAATGCACTCAACGAATATTAACTATTAATATTATATGTGAGTATCTTTTTATGTCTTTATCATTTCTCTACATAAACAGTAGCAGACTCTGTGCACTTCCACATCTTGCTTTTGTTTGTTTGTTTTTGTACTTAACAATGATAGGTGAGATTTTCACCTAACAATGTGGAGATTGGTTCATTTTATTATGTGTAGAACTGCTTCATTCTTTTTAGTGGGTCCACTGTATTCTGTTTCATGGATATAATTTATTTATAGAGCATCCTATTGGTGGACCTTTAGGTCGTTTCTATTCTTGTGATATTATAAAAACCTTTGCTGAAATGGCCTATGTACATGTGATGGTGTGTCTGTAGGGTAAACATCTAGAAATGGAATCTAGAAATGGTCCAAGTATAGGTTTTAGTTTGGCTAGATATTGACGAGTTGCCCTCCATGGTCTCCCACCGGCAGAGTAGTCTCATACTTGTTTTGACAGTCAGACTTTAACTTTAATTTTTAAAGACACAATTTTGTTTATGAATATATAGTAAAAACACCCATCCATACTTGGAAATTTGATTAAGATTGCTAGATTCTTGGAACAGACCTAGGAATAGGAAGATAATACTTTGTTCATAAGTGTTTGAAGGAGCAACAAAGTGAGCTGTTTTTAAAGAGGAACTTTATAATATGCAACAAATTGTCATTATATTCACAACGTCTAAAGTATTCTTGAGATAGCGAAACAAAACAAAGAGTTTGGAAAATCCCTAAACAACAGTGTATTTCATGTTTTAGATTGCTTCCGAGGCTGCCTCTCGATGCTGCTGGACATGTGCTGGCTGAGCCGTGCTCCCAGTGCACCTGTTGTCTGAGAGTGGCACACCATAGAGAGCCTCTTTCTTTTACTCAAACGTCTCATTATACAAATTCTTGCCGCCAACCGAGCTGACCATACAGCTTTTATTTAGGTTGTAGGTGAAACAGTTTCTTCTAAATACTTTTAAAAACTAATGTAATCACTGAAGTAAATAAGACCAGAATCTGGTATCCTCTAACATTTGACCTTCACTTAGTAATTTTTGAGCTATCCAAAATATTTGCAATCCTCTTCTTCCTTACTTCACATTTTGTGAATAATTCAGCCACTGAATTCTGTGGAGTGCATAATGTACTGTTTTCCTCAAACATAGCTCTAGTCTGTGGCGAGAATCACGCTCAGCGCTGAGATACACAGTTTAGTCTATTAGCAGATGATCACTAGGTTCTGTTTTCTTTTTTTTGTTATTACAATTTCAGTTTTTTTTTTTAAAGATTGGCACCTGAGCTAACAACTGTTGCCAATCTTTTTTTTTTTTCTTTTCTGCTTTTTCTCCCCAAATCCCCCTGGTACATAGTTGTATATCTTAGTTGTAGGTCCTTTCTAGTTGTGGCATGTGGGACGCTGCCTCAACGTGGCCTGACCAGCGGGGCCATGTCTGAGCCCAGGATCCCAACCAGCGAAACCCACAGGCTGCTGAAGCGGAGCGCGCGAACTTAACCACTGGGCCAGGGGGCCGGCCGCCCATGTTTTGAATATGCAAATGAGCTGAGGAATGGAAGGAGAAACAAAGATAACTTTGCATCTGAGAGGCATGTAAACACACGACCATTTTCAGTCACTGGCATTATCAGGAAATATGTGTTGAATATCAAGTGTGTTGAGCATGGCACCTGGTTAAGGTGATACTCAGCTGGCTGTCAGCTGACCTCTTCCAACTTGGTGGGAATGCCCCTGCACTGTGGGACTCCAGGAAGTGAGCATCAGGGCGGCCTGTGATCCCCAGGCTTGGCTGCTGTGGCTTTGCGAGGCCTGCTGTGGGGGACACCATGGGGGGGACAGAAGGTGTGCTCTTATTTGGGGAACCGTGGACAGGCAGAGTCCACAGATGCTCCGGGGCGAGCTGAGTCCCTCCTCCATCTACTGCTCATCTCGTTGCTAGGAGCAAAGGAGATAATGCGTGTGTTCTCTGAGGAGCTGAACACCAGACTCTCTGTCAACATGACTGCCGTTCTTTCTTCTTAGCCACTTGACAGGATCTCGACTTTGAGGAAGTCTGTGTTTTTCTCCCCTCTTTAGAATCTAGTGCAACCCCAGTGATGCTGTTAAGCTTCACAGTAGGTACTGTGTATGTGGCTCCTACTATGTACCGGGTCTTTTTGCCAGTTAATTGTTAGTTGTCACAAGCACTAATGAGGTAGATGAAACAACTGAGGCTTAGAGAGGTTAAGTAACGTGTGCAAGCTGGTTTGGGGGGCAGAACTGAGATTCACACGCAGGTCTTTCTCACGTGGGAGACGGTGCTTCCTCATCCTCTGTGCTCTTCTGTCAGCTAAAGCTAAAGCCAGAAGTGCCCATGCCACTGGAAGAAGCCATCGTGTTTGTCTGATGCAATTTTTTTTTTTTTCCAAATAAGGGCTCATTATTCCTCCTAGTTCAACTGCTTGTGATTACAATCAATTTTAATGTTGCTAATAATTTTCAGTATCTCCTCAAATTTTATTTATTACTTCTCTGAAAACTGAGGCTTCAATCATTGACAGGTTGTCACAATTGCCCTTTTACTTTTTAGTGATCAGCAGTGTCACCCATGGGGCTGGCCTGGTGGCCTGGTGGTTAAGTTTGCTCGCTCCCAGTGCAGCTGCCTGGGGTTCGTGGGTTCAGCTCCTGGGCGCAGACCTACACATCAGGCCATGCTGTAGTGGCATCCCACATACAAAATAGAGGAAGATTGGCATAGATGTCAGCTCAGGGCCATTCATCGTCACCAAAAAAAAAAAAAAAAAAACAATACTACCCAGGATCTTTTGTCAGCTTCTGGTGGCGATGGCTGGAGCTTTGCAAGCTCTTTCTGTCAGTAAGGTGGTTTCTAATTCCCTTAGAATCTTGATGCTTACCAGGTAGCATTCTTATTTTTACACATATTTACCTTGTATTTCTAGTATTTTCCCTGTGTCTTTCTACTGAGCGATAGTGATTTTTATCTTCATGGATTCTTCCCATCACTGCCAATTTTCTTCATCCTTTGTGTGCGACATCTCTTTTAAAGTGCTGTTCACGAGGCTTATTCTAGATTTGTTGACTTGTCATTCTTAATTTATTTCTTGTTATTTTTCTTTTAATTATGTCTGATTGTATTTTGTATTCCATGCATTTCCCCCCTTCTGTGGTTATTTGGTTCCTTCTCTGGGGATTGTTTTTGCTGTTTTTCCGCCTCTTTTGTCCCCAGTTCTGTTCCAGGCTGTTGGGAGTCTGGTTGGGGCCTGGTGAAGCAGAGCCCAGGCCAGCCCTGCGGGGGAATCTGCAGGACTGTCAGGGCCTGGCCTCGATGGAATCGCTCAGTGCCGCCTGTCCTTCTCTTTCGACCCGTCCCAGCCCCTGGCAGCACCAAGCAAGGCTTTTCCCCAGGGCCTACAAGTCGGCCAGGAAAGGGAAGGTGGTGCCCACAGTGTCAGGGCCCCCGCTGGCCTCTGCGGCCCCTGGTCTTTCCATTCGTTGTTAGGCATGCTGGGCTTTGAGCCAGGTGTCCAGTATCTCTGATCTCAAACCTTACACCTACCCTGCAAGGTTAATTACCATCTGTGTTTGACAGCCGAGGAAGCCGATGCTCTGAGAGGGTAAGAATCTTGCCACGGAGCACACAGCTTGTAAGTGGGTGTACTGGGATTCCAAGCCCTGTCTGTGTGACTCCACAATCTACGTTGTTTCCACGCAGCATGTCCTTCTCTGTCAGAATGAACTTGGTTCTTGAGTACTTTTTACCCCTTTTGTTATCTTCGTTTGGATTAGAGCCTAATCCAATTAGTCCTAATTAGCGGGTGTCTTAGGTATTCCCTCTGGTTGCACCTTAATACTATTGCATTGTGCTCCCTGGAGTGATTCATTTCTCCCTGTCTGATTCGTTAACAATCTAGTACATTGTTTCCCTTGTTCATTGTATCAGAATCAAGTAACTGTTGCCTCCTGTTTCCTGGCTTCCTGCCACAGTAAGAACCGGCTGAGATTAATTAGAATGTGTTGCTGACAATCTAGTAATATCAAAGTCATGGTTATTGATTATTTACCTTTTAATGAATTAAACTTTGCTGCTCACAGGATTTTTACCTGGGTCGTTTCCTTTTACTGATGCTGGTGTTTTCACTCTTAGCCCTGTGTCTTGCCTCTGCAGAGCGTTCTGCTGATGTTTATGCAGGAATATTATTAATACCAGGCTGACTGCAGGTTGGGATAAGACCTTCATAAATTTAGGATGTCTCAGTTTCATAAAATGCTTACAATAGTTTTTAATCTACAATAAGGGTCTTGGATTGGAGGCCTGCAGTGATTGTCAGTTCCATAATTCTGGTCTAGAATAAGCCTGGCTTGAAGAGTATCTACAGTTCCTTTCTTACTGTCTTTGTTTTGAGGTGTTGAGGGTAGTCTTTAAGGTTTATTTTTTTTTATTAGGAAATTAATATATATTAATTTGTGGGAAATGTAGGAAATGCAGAAATATATAAAGCATGAAACATTAACTACCTATAACCCCACTTTCTGGTGATAACCACTATTGACCATTTTGGCATTTATTCAGTCCTCGAGCACGTGTGGGAGCGTCTTATCAAACCTGAGATCCCAATGCGCACAACTTTGTGCCCTCCTTTCTCGCTTAGCGCAGGGCATCACAAATTCTCCATCGTTAGAACTCTTCATGAGCAGAATTTCAATGGCAATATTTCACAGCAGGTATGTGCCATAACTTACTAGCCGTTGCCCAGTGTTAGGCATTTAAATTGTTTCCAGTTTCACGAATAATGCTCCCATGTCCATCTTCGTGCCTCCATCTTTGTTATGATTGTTTCATTTAAATTTATTCCTCGAAGTGAAATTAATAGGTCAAAAAGTATGACCACTTTAAAGGTACTTGATACATAATGCTTGCCAAATTATTTTCCAGAGTGAATTTGAATCCCCGCCAGCAGTGGGTGGGAGACTGGCGCTCATTACCCACAAAGGCATTGTGTATTAGCATTGCTAGTTTCGTAAGCAAAAGCTAATGATGTTTCAATTTGCATTTCTTTGATTACCATTCAAGTTAAACATATTTTAATCTGTATATTAACATTTTTATTCCCCTTAAAAACCCCCCTATTTTTTATCTATTGAAGTCTAGTCTATTTCTTACAGTTTATGAGGGATCTTTATATTTTAAGGATATTGACCCTTTATCCATGATATTTGCTGAAAATATTTTCCAAATTAGTTGTTGGCTTTTACTTTTTTGATGTTTAGATGTGTTAATTTATTTAGAATTTTATAGAATACATAATTTACTGTGTAAAAACTAATTTAATTTAAGTAGTTGTTTATATCTTTTGTATGTGATTTCTGCCATAATTTTAGAAAGTCTTTGCTCATACAGAAAGAAGATAAATATATTTACCTTAATTTTTTTCCTAGCTCCTCTAAATCTAACTTGATTCCCCCCCATAGATAATCAGTTGGCCCTTTTTTTCGCCCTGAGCTAATATATATATGTATATATTTTGCCGATGAGCTGCCAGTACAGCATGGCTGCTAACAAAGCCATGTAGGTCTGCAGCCAGAGCCGAACCGGGGCCACTGAAGCCGAGTGTGCTGAACTTAACCACCAGGGCTGGCCCGACCCGGCAGTGTGTTTGTTACGTAAGCTGTTGTCTGACCACAGAATTTTGTTATCACTTCATCATGTGTTCATGTCTTCTATATCTTAGGGTCTGTTTCTATGCTGTTTTGTTTTATTATCTGTTTCTTGTTTACCCTAGAATTGCACTCTTAGTTATTATAGCTTTATAATATGCATTATTATTTGAGAGGTGGTATTTCTTCTTCTTACACTTATTTTCCAGAACTTACTTATTTGAACCTTTTTGTTTTTCTTTATATAAATCGAAGAACCATTTGCCAAATTCTTTATCCTCTGTCTGCCCTGACCGCTCCCCTCCCGCCCTGAAGCAAAAACAGGCACAATAAAAGCCAAAAGGAAGAACACACAGCTCTGGGATTTCTATCGGAGTTGTGTAAAACCAATAAAATGATTTAGGCAAAACTCAACTCTTAGTCCTATCTAGAAAGGCACTTTCCTTTTTAGCAAAAGCTTCTTAGTTGCCCGTACTTTTCTGCATTAATAATGTGGTCGGATTAGAGACGGTCGTCACGCGCGCCCTTGGAGCTGTTCCAGGCGGAACTAGGCGCCGCGGCCGCAGACCAAGGCGGCCACAGGTCGCCCTCAAGCTGGAGCGCTTTTACCCTTTCAGAGGCTTGTAAGATAAACCAGAGGAGGATGCGCGATGCCGCCTCCCGCGGCCGCTCGGCGGGTCGGGGCTGCGAGGGCGGCCGGGCCTGTCCTGGGGCCCGGCGCTGCCCCGACGGGGCTGGGTGGTTTGATCAGGGCAGGTAAGGTCACAGGTGAGGGGATGAGTGAGTGTCCACAGGTTTTGTTTTCTCCCTACATTTCAAAATGTTTTTATACATTTAAAAAAAGTGTCTTGAGCGTGTGTTGTGCAACATTTTAAGAAGTGTACTTCCTTTTGCAGGATCGTGTCCCCGCTCGTGGGAACACCTCGTTTTTGGCGCGTCCCCTGCAGTAGGGCTGCCAGGCCAGCACCGGCCAAGCAGCAACACGGGAGGGGCTCCGCGGAGGGCGCCCTGCCGCTCTGAACCCCCAGCGCCTGTCTAGAGGGCTTCTTAACTCCAGGGCTGCTTCTGTTAACCTGACGGGGTCGCGTTGATCATGCGATGAACTCCCACCTGCTGTCCCTGGACACCCCAGACCCCGGGACGGGACGCTGAGTGGGTCTGGAGGCTCAGGTGAGGAAGTGGCCCGGCGCAGGCTCCGGGGTATCCCGCAGGGGCTCGGAGACTTCAGCCAGGTCTGGGAGTTGACAGGTGGAAGAGAGAAGGTGGAAAAAGGAGAGACAGGGTCTACAGGTCACTGTTACTGGTAACTCGGGTGGATGCCATGTCTGAGGGGCAGGGGTGGGGGAGAGGAGGGCACTGAAGACTGGGAGGAAGGAGAGACTTGGGCAGATGAGCTGGGAGAGTGACACCAATTCTGCCGCTGCTCCAGATGTCTCTATTGTCGCCAAAGGAAGGGCAGGAGAGGACCAAGTGGACCTGTCTGCCTGTTTCCACAGCCTGAGTCTCTCCAGACGGGCCCAGACTCTAATGCGTCTCCTCGGGGTTTCTCTCCTGTGTCTTGGAAGATATGATTGTCCGGGCATTGAATCCAGCCTTTTGGAATCTGAAAGGAAAAGCAACCAAAGACTAAGTCTTACACTCGTAAGTTTACTTTCTGCAATATAGAAGGTGTTTCCTAGGGGTTTCATAACCTTTTTTTTTTCCCAAGCATAGCGTTATTGAAGAGTAGTGCAAGGCCCTGCAGAGTTTGGTTAATAGAATTTACAGCAGGCAAGTCAGGCAATGACCAAATTTCATGGAAAAACTTCTAAAGCAAAGTTGTTGGAAATTTAAATTAGATTTGAGTGTGACAGAGTGACTACTGAGAAGTGCTGGAGTGTCTCCTGTTGGGTTCCCCGGGCATCGGCCTAGAATTAATAGTGTTGTTTCTCTGATGCAGTGGGACACTGATTTTCAGTTTTGAGTCCAAGTATATACATTTTCCAGATGTAATCATTCTACCCAAGTACTGAAAATTTTGCTGTATCAGGCACTCAAAGCTATTACACTGAGACTGTCTAGGAGCACGTTGGGGTTCTGTCAAGAATATTCTGGGGCCAGCCCCGTGGCTGAGTGGTTAAGTTCACGCGCTCTGCTTTGGCGGCCCAGGGTTTCGACGGTTCGGATCCTGGGCGTGGACATGGCACCGCTCATCAGGCCATAGTAAGGCGGTGTCCCACATGCCACAACTAGAAGGACTCACAACTAAAAAATATACAATTACGTACTGGGGGATTTGAGGGAGAAAAAGCAGGAAAAAAAAAAAAAGAAGAAGATTGGCAACAGTTGTTAGCTCAGGTGCCAATCTTTTTTTTTAAAAAAAGAATATTCTAGCAGCTGAACTCCAAGGAGTCTTAGAAGATTTCCTGCTCCAGAAAAGTATAGTTTCAAGAATCAAGGAAAAAACAAGAGGATTAAAATATTGGGAGATTTACCTGTGTATTTGTATTTACACAAGAATATAAATATGTATATATTTCATAAAGCGAGTTTGATATACAAATATTTCTTATTACACTGATGCCATGCCTAGCAAGTGCTATAGGATGGGATGTGAAGTGTTAATGCTGATAAGATTTGTGTTCACTGGAATATCCCTGATGGAAGTCCGAGATCTTCGTCATTTCCACCAGGCGTGCGGGCATTGAGTGCTCTCACCAGCAGGCAGGATGGCTCAGTGAGTCCTGTGTGTGGGCCGGATGAGGCCTTGGGAGCTTCCCAGATGGGCGCTGTCATACCTCACATCCTTGCGAGGGCAGACCTTTATCCCTTTCCAGGTCACTAGAACGTATCCACACATATTCATAAAGAGTTGTACCAAAACCCTCTCAGAGAGGGGTGTCTAGACAAGTTTTAAAGTTGTCTTTTTTCCTTGGGGCCGTATGAGCTATGGTGTGTATTCTGTTCGTCACTGTCTGTTCAGCTCCCACATAATGCCTTGCAGATTGTAGAGAATAAACGTGTACTGAGGGAATAAATGGACTATAAATTAGGTGTCTTGTGATTACGATCCGAGTTCCCACATTTGGCCCCTGTACAGTTATAATAATGGGGTTGACTTTTGTTAATTGGTGACTGTACAAGGACTTCCTCTGTCATTTCATTTGACCTTCACAGCGACCCCCGAGGAGTGCATTAGTCAGCTATGCTAGGTTATGCTGTGGTCACAGCCCCACGGGTGCAGTGGCTTCACTCCCCAGAGCCCGGTCCTCTGTAGTCTGGGCACCAGCACTCCGTGAGGTGGCTCCGTGATCCCGGGGGCCGCAATGTCAGCCTAACTCTGCCGTCTCACCCAGGGCTGGTAGGAGAGGCTGCAGAATCGTGCAGACTTCTCGTTGTCCAAACCTGCAAGCAGCGTGCCACGTATCTGTGCACATTTCGCTGGTCAGAACTAGTCCGATGGCACCACTCGACTGCAGGGGTGAGACGCACAGGCTTCAGTATGCTGGGAAGGGGAGGGAAACCGGAAATGGGTATATGATGACAATGGCTATTGTAGGTCCATTATGCAATTAGCCCCATTTCACAGGCAATAAAACTGAGACCCAGAGTGGATAGGTTGCTTGGCCAAAGTTACACAGCTGATATATGGCACAGCAAGGCCTGGAACTTTGATTTGTTTGTTTTCAAAGCCCATACTCTCAACCACCATGCAATGCAATCTTTATTAAGGAAATTAATTTTCTTCTAGAGAAAACTGGACCTTAATGAGGGGGAGAATAATAAAAGTCTGGGATGTGGGGTTTGGGAAGCTGCTTTTGTAGGACGGACTCTCTTTGACATGTAGCTAAGCCGCTGCTCTGGGCTGAGCTCCTCCCTGGGAACAGCAGTCGCTGTGAAGGGATGTGGAGCGAGGCCTGTGAAGCACCTGGAGGGGCGTCCAGCGCTGCGTGGAGACGTGAGGGCTCTCCTGCCGATGCCTGCTGGATGCGTTGGTCTTGTGCAGGTTTTCATGTGCAACAAGCTTCAAGATTCTTACCAGAAAACAAGTAAACCTTTTAAATAATCTTGGTGCATGTAGTTGTTTTCCTCATAAAAGAATATACTATATGTTACATTATAAAGCTTAACTTCATTGGTATAATCTTTCCAGCTTTTCATTAGACTGAAAGGATGTTAAGTTTCAACTAAACTTATTAGCTTTCACTATCGAATCCCTTTTGCCCCATTTTTTTATCATATAAGTTTTCCAAAACTGTTCTTGTACAAGTGGGTGTCCCAAAGAGTGTTTCTAGATAGTACAAGTGGACACATCACTGTCAATTTGGGAAACGCATTGGTATGTTGCCATTCGTCTGTGGTGACGTGGGGTGGGTCAAAGCAGTTGTGTGTTGTCCGTGGCCTCCTTAAGAAGAGCAGCCTGTTCCTTTGTAGCTTTGAGAGGAAAGGGACACGTTTTTATCAAATGTGTTCAATTACTGGCCCCAGCTTCCTGTGTCCTAAAACTTGGCTTCATGTTGTAGTTCCCAGAATTTGTCTTCTATTTTGGGGATCTCTGAAGGTTGATGTTTCATATGTTTCTCTCCTTCCCAGTTCCTTCTAGCAGCTCAGTCATGCAGGAATGTGGGGCTTGCGGGGGGTACCCTGCCTTTAGATCAGTCCCACCCAGCATTGCTTCAGATGTGTTGTCATAGGTTTTTACAATCCTTTGGCTTCTTCCTGGCAGTGGTTAACAGTGCAATGAATAATCAGATTGGAAAAAAACAAGGTTTCTGTGGAAATTTGTGAGCAAAATTCCTATTAATTAAAAAAAAATACCCAGCATCTTTTTCTCAGACCCCAGCTTCTAGGCGTGTTTCCCCCTCATTGTTTAAACATAACCCTTCCGAACCAAGGGCAAGGCTGCTGTGCCTTTCTCCTCCTCTCCTCTTTGCACAGAAAGCTGTTATTGTTGGTTGTTCTGCAGCTGGGTCACTTGAAAATGAGGTTTCATTTAAGTAGAACATTTTCATTGCGGGATAACGGGCCTCTTTCATTTTGTACTTCTAGAGGGCCTCTGAACTATTTCCATGGACTCCCGAGTTTCCTTTTCAGAGTCCTGAAGAGAGAGGGAGGGTTCGTTGGGAGTAGATCATCGTGACACATCCTTCTGTTGATGAGCCGTAAAAGATGAGAAGAAGAACACACAAAGTAGGCATTTATAGCATTTATGGTGTGCCAAAGCGTATATAGTAAAAGCCTTTGGCAAATTATATATGTCGTGGTTTTAACTGACTTTGGAAGTTATGTAAGGCTTTGTATGTGCTTTTATATCAGAAGGTGTGTAAAAGACGATGATAATTTATTGAATTACAAAATACCTTCCCAGAGGCCTGGTTCAGCCTCTCCTGGTGGGAACAGTGAATTGACGTGGAGTCTCTCAGTTTGGGGAAGTAACTGCTCGCTGCACCTCTTCTCTATCCCTGTTCTTTACAGTCCACTTCCATAATCACTTTGACAAATAAAAATGGCAAGTAATAGGATATATTGGAATATATGAGGAAGCCATTTGGTATAAACCTAATTCGGCCTGACTTTGTCTTTCCAAAAGCGCCTGACGGAGGCCGTTGAGCATGCATTGTATATCTGCTTTAGAGATTCCCTCTGGCAAGAGCAAAGGGCCCTTGAGATAAAGGTGCAACTTCTCTCCCCCTCCCAATGTTGGCATCTCCTTAAAGATTAAGCATCTTTCTTTAGGCTGGGAACAGATTGCAGCACTCATCTGTGACCCCCCCAGCCCTAGGCAACACACCTGCCACCCCGCAGCGTTCACTGAGACAGCAGACCTATCTGCCGTTTCCATCAATTGCTGTGCTGACAGAGCAGCCTCGTGACTATTGTAAAAGGGGACATTTCAATCATATGTGAAACATACTCTCTGAGGGTATATAACCACCCTTATACCCCCCCTTCTTTGGAGTGCTCTGTGCCTTTGTGGAAAAACTCTCCCGGGTTATAATCCTAAGATTTAAGCTCAGAATAAACTCACCCAAATTTTCATTTATAGATTGATTATGGATTATTTTCGTTGACAACTTCTTGCAAGGATCTCCAAACACTGTTGAAATTCCAACTGGAGCAGTCTTTTGTGCATTTAGGTTTCATTCACTTATAATGCATTTCAAATAATTCTCTCCCCTTTATTATTCTTTTTTCTATTGTTCCATTTCCAATTCTTTCAGTTTCTCTTGCGTTACTTTGGGGTAGCATTTTGATGCTGTTGACAACCGTAATTAATTAGAACAGGGAATCACGTGAGATTAAAAATTTCATAAGGTGGAAAGAAGAAGGGTATGTCCAGGGTTAGGTTGAGCCCAGAGACAAGTAGGCATTGATGGATGTGGCTGCCACTCTGGACAGCCTCATGTCCATTTCTTCCCTTCAGGTTGTCCCTATCTGTTTCTCCTTCCATGCTCTGCCTTCTGTGGCAGCAGACACAGCTGGTGCAGGGACTGGTCAAGGCGGGCCTCTCTTAGGAGCTTACATTCGAGCTGACACCTGAAGGGTGAGGTGGACCTGGCTGTGCTGAGATATAGGAAGGGAATTTCAGGCACACAGAATGGTTCAGCATATGTTAGGCCCTGGGAAGCTAGAGATAGTTTTACTTAGAGCCTGGTCTCGAGAAACTGACAGTTTAGGCTGATTGTCAAGAAACTAAGCTTGATCCACTCAGTTTCCTGCCTTCCTGAAACTGCCACTTCCTGTAACCGTGTCCTCTGGCTTCAGTTAAACCAGTTATCTCTTTCAACCTGCAATTTGGCTGCAGATAACCTTGAAGGGACCTCTTAACTGCTTCCTCTGGCCAACCTCAGCTATGTCTGCAAGAGGCACCAGGCCTGGTATGTTTTTACACCTGAAACCTATATAATGTTATAAACCAGTGTTACCGCAATTAAAAAAAATAGCTCCAAAAGACGAGTCAGGTTGATTTAGAGTAGACTCTCAAATGATGGGTGTAATTCTTAGCTTGTGATTTGCCTTGTCAGACGTCAGAAGTGATGATGATGATACTCAGAAGTCGGTCCTGCAGCAGCAGGGACAGACTGAGTCCTCATGGTTTGTCCCCCTCCTTACTTGTTACCTTTTTAAAACTTAGCCCCAGTTTTACAATCAGATTAGCCCTGAAGGAGAGCTGCCTGCTACGTGTGCTGCATAGGATTTAATTTGCGTGGAATAATATTAATGGTATCTGTGGGCTTACTTTCCCGTATATGCATGTGATCACATAACTGTTCTGCTAACATTAAATTTTAAATGCTTTTAATTTAGATATCAGCCTTTAGGGGGAATAATCAAGACCTAACCGAAGGGAAAATTAGACTTATTACATTATCATACAAAAAAGAGAGCATTATTGTAAGCTGGAAAAACAGTAAAGTAAAAATCTTGCCAACTGCATATAGTAAATTTAAAAAAAAAGATTGCTGCTCTTACTAAATACTAAAATCACCAGCTCGCACTGGAGAAGATAAAGGTTTCTTATGGAAAAGGTGGTTTGGTTGCATGTCAACTAGGACAGAAAGCCTGTAAGGCAGAACAATTTCCTTGGGACATTTTAATGAAAATAGATGACACAGCATAAGTCATTGCTTTCCTTAATGAAAGATACATTTAAAACCGTTGTCTCCAGGATTCTGATTAGCGTATGAAAGCATCCGTATTCAAATGGTGTAAAATGATGCATTACATAATCAAGGCAAAAGCCTTCATAAAACCTCTGAGAAGAAAGACTCTCAAGCTATTCCTGTTGAATAGAGAATGCTAGAAGGATATTACAAAGATCTAAGGTTGGGAAAGCACTATTGGCCACGTATATGTGGTACCACTGAACCTCAACTGCTGTGAATGCTGATTTTGGCCAGATAGATTGTATTGCCCAGGTGTATAAAAAATAGTAAACCAATTGTGCCTTTGTGGGGCCTGTTAATACTTTTCACAGACAAAGAAACAGAATATTTAAAAAAAAACAGCCCTTCTCCATGAAGGGACCCCCAACTATACAAAAGTGGTGCTGATTTCAGAGTATTGTTTTCTCTGGGCTTCTGGTATCTCTTGTATATCGTTTCTGGTAAAACTACCCTAAAATTCAAGAAATTGTGTGAGAAGCCTTCTAAAACACATGAAAGAAACAGGGCAGTGAAGAGTTGGAGAGGAAAGTGGGAAGACTTGCTTAATGTGCCTCACGTCTGTTCCCTTCTGCCCATCCCTTTATGGAGCGACCCCAATAAGCCAGGGAAGCGGAGCTGATTTCAGGGATGCATGGGTGGTGAGGGGAGGAGTAGTAGACATCTGGCTACTATAGACAAGGGGTAGGCATTGGGGAAGCTGGACAGAGAAGCAACCTCCATTCACCCCAAGCCCTTGACTCTAACGTGTGTTGATGCAAATAATCCATAATCAATTTATAAATCAAAATTTGGGGTGAGTTTATTATGAGGCAGGTCTGAGGACTATAGCCTGGGGGGCTTCCTTCCCACCAAGGAAGGAAGCACACTGAAGAAGTGGGGTGTACAGAGTGGTTGTATACCGTCTTGGAACGAAGAGCATACATCACATGTAACAGGAATGTCTCTTTTACTACTGTCACGAGTTGCTGAGCTGGCACCGCAGGTCAGCAGGTCAGTGGTCACAAGGTGAGCACAGCAGGTTGGTAATTAATCCTTCGTTTCTAGGAAGAAAGACTTATCTGCAAGGAAATGCTGATACCGGGAAGCCACATCCCTATCTTTAAGGGCATCATTCTTGTCTTTGGGACATGGTAAATATTTAAAGCAGATGCACAGTGCATGCTCAACAGGCCATATCAGGCCCTTTTTGAAAAACAAGCTCAGGTCTGAGTTAGTTTTAAACCAAATGGCTTCCTCATATACTCCAATGTATCCTATTGCTTGTCGTTTATTATCATATGCCATGGCCTTGCACAGACATCCCTGACTGTGAGGTCCAGGCAGGTGCCCAGCGATAGGCCAGAGCTCTTCCACCAGTGTGTGCGGAGAAGGCAGGAGAGACCTCTTCGCCCTCCGCCCCCACCCCCTGTTCTGCGTTGCCCTGACAGCCCACCGCGGGGCACAGGCCAGTGCTGTGAAACGTGAAATGGACAGATCTTACTTATTAGTGAGAGCAAAGGAACACAGAGCCTTAATTTAAACGTGATCATTTAGACATTTGTTGTACATACTTAAATCACCTGAACTTTCCAAGAGGCAGTTCTGACTCAGTCGATATCTGATTACCACTGCTGAGCTTGAAGAGTTTTCATCATTTCATTAAATTGTGTTGTCATTTGTATGTGACAAGTGTCTTTGCAAACTCAGGCTGCTGGAACAAAACACCACAGGCTGGGAGGCCTAGACAGCACAAATTTATTTTCTCATCATTCTGGAGGCTGGAAGTCTGAGTGCCCGCATGGGGGTTTCTGGTGAGGACTCTCTTCCTGGCATGTGCACTGCCACCTTCTTGCTGTGTCCTCACGTGGTGATGGAGAGAGAGAGAGAAGGTACGCGGTGTGCTATTTTATTTGTATAAAAGTAATAAAATATATTTTTAGCATTAATGACATAAAATATCCTAGGTACATTTTAATTTTAAGGTGAAATTATGAATTTCCCAGCTCACAAGTCCCTAGGGGTCCTCCCTGGGCCCTGCACATGGACCTTTAGGCAGCATCCTTGGATGCTATGTCCCTGCTAAGGAAGTTTGGGGACAAGCAGCGAGGCACCAACTCTGGATCTGTGCAGGATTCTGGGCCCTGGGGAGGGGTTCCTGCAGCAGGGCTGTCCCAGAGGAGCTTGAAGGTTAGTCCAGACAGCAGGGTTTGAACCCCTATCTGACTCCAAAACCCATTTTTCACAATGTATGTGTATTAGTTTTCTTTTCTTTTTTTATGGTTAATTTTTTTTTACCCAGCCTTATTGAACTATAACTGACATATAACATTGTGTAAGTTTAAAGTATTGATTTCATATATTTATATATTGAAAAATGATTACTACCATAGTATTAGCTAATGCCTCCATCCCGTTACATAATTACTATTTCTTTTTTATGGCGAGAATATTTAAGATCTACTGACTTTGCAACATTTAAGCAAATGATACAGTATTATTAGCTATAATCACCATACTGGGCATTAGATCCCCAGAACTTGTTAATCTTATAACTAGAAGTTTGTACCCCTTGACCAACATCTCCCCACCTCCTCCACCCCCTGGTTGCCACCACTCTACTGTTTCTCTGAGTTTGGCTTTTTTAGATTCCACATACAAGTGATATCATACAGTATTTGTCTTTCTCTGTCTGACTTATTTGACTTAGCATAATGCCCTCAAGATCCATCCAAGTTGTCACAAATGGCAGGACTTCCTTATTTCACATGGCTGAATAATATTCTGTTTTGTGTGTATATATACCACATCTTCTCTATCCATTTATCTGTTGATGGATGCTTAGGCTGTTTCCATATCTTGGCTATTGTGAGTAATGCTGCAATGCACATGGGAATGCAGATATCTCTACAAGATCCTGATTTCAATTCCTTTGGATATTTACCCAGAACTGGGATTGATGGGTCATATGGAAGTTCTGTTTTTAATTGTTTGAAGATCCTCCATATTGTTCATAGTGGCTGTACCAACTTGCGTTCCCACCAGCAGTGCATTAGGGTTCCCTTTTCTCCACCTTCTTGCCAAGACTCATTATCTTTGGTGTTTTTGATGACAGCCGTTCTAACTGGTGTGAAGTGATATCTCAATGTGGTTGTGATCTGCATTTCCCTGATAATGAGTGATGTTGAGCACCTTTTCGTGTACCTTTTGCCATCTGTATGTCTTCTTTGGGAAACCTGTCTATTCAGTTCCTCTGCCCATTTTTTAATCAGTTTATTTTTTTGCTATTGAGTTGTATGAGGTCTTTATATATTTTGGATATTAAGCTCTTATCAGATATATGATTTGCAAATATTTTCTCTCATTCTGTAGGTTGCCTTTTCATTTTGTTGATGGTTTCCTTTGTTGGGCAGAAGATTTTTAGTTTGGTAGTCCCACTTGTTTATTTTTGCTTTTGTTTCTTGTGTTTTTGATGTTATATCCAGGAAATCACTGCCAAAACCAATGTCAAGAGCTTTTCCCTCTATGTTTTCTTCTAGAAGTTTTACAGTTTCGTGTCTTATATTTAAGCCTTTAACCCATTTTGAGTTCATTTTTGTGAATGGTGTGAGATGGTTGTCCAATTTCATTCTTCTGCATGTGGCTGTCCAGTTTTCTCAACACCATATACTGAAGAGACTCTCCTTTCCTCATTGTGTACACTTGGTGCCTTTGTCCAGTATTAGTGTAATATATATGTATAGGTTTAGTTCTGGGCTCCCTATTCTGTTCCGTTAGTCTTTGTGTCTGTTTTTATGCCAGTACCATACTGTTTGATTACTGTAGCTTTGTAGTATAGTTTGAAATCAGGAAACATGACACCTCCAGCGTTTTTCTTCTTTCTCAGGTTTGCTTTGGCCACTCAGGGTCTTTTGTGGTTCCATACAAGTTTTAGAATAGTTTTTTCTATTTCTGTGAAGAATGCCATTGGAATTTTGATACATTTTGTGTTGAATCTATAGATGGCTTTGAGTGATAAGGACATTTTAACAATATTAATTCTTCCAATCCATGAACATTGCATATCTGTCCATTGTTTTGTGTCTTCTTCTGTTTTTCATCAAAGTCATGTAGTTTTCAGTGTACAGATCTTTTATTTGCTTCATTAAATTTATTCTTAAGTAGTTTATTGTTTTTGATGCTCTTGTGAATGGGATTGTTTTCTTTCTTTTCGAGATGTTTTGCTGTTAGTATATGGAAACACAACTGTTTTCTATATGTTGATTTTGTATCCTGCAGATTTACTGAATTCACTGATTAGTTCTAGCAGTTTTCAGGTGGAATCTTCAGGATTTTGTATATAGAAGATTACATCATCTGCAAATAAAGACAATTTTACTTCTTCCTTTCCTATTTGGATTCCTTTTATTTTTTTCTTGCCTGATTGCTCTGGCTAGGACTTCCAGGACTATGTTGAATAGAAGTGGTGAGAGTGGGCACACTTTTCTTGTTCTTGATCTTAGAGAAAAAGCTTTCAACATTTTACCATTGAGTATGATGTTGGCTGTGGGGTTGTCATATATGGCCTTTATTGTGTTGAGGTGTGTTCCTTCTGTATCCAATTTGTTAGGTGTTTTTATCATGAAAGGATGTTATATTTTGTCAGATGCTTTTTCTGCATCTATTGAGATGAACGTATGATTTTTATCTTTCTATTAATGTGGTGTATCACCTTGATCGTTTTGTGTATGTTGAACCATGCTTGCATCCCAGGGATAACTCTCATTGATCATGGTGTGTATTAGTTTTCTAAGGCTGCCACAACAAATTACAACAAACGGAGTGGCTTAAAACAGCAGAAACGTTTTGTCTCGTGTGTTGGAGGTTAGAAGTCTGAAATCTGTAAGTCTGAAAGGTGTGGGCAGGGCCTCCTCCCTCTGAAACCTGTAGGCGAGAGCTCTTCCTTCCCTCTTCCTAGCTTCTGGAGGGGCTGTTGACTCTGGGTCTTTCTTGGCTTGCAGCTGCATCTCTCCCTCTCCGTTTCTGTTCACATGCTCTCCCTGTATCTCCACACTGTCTTCCTATATGGACTCCAGCTGTATTGGGTTAGGGACCCGCCCTACTCCAGTATGACCTCATTGCATCTGCAAAGACCCTATTTCCGAATAAGACCACATTCTGAGGTACTGGGGGTTAGGACTTCAACATATCTTTTTGGAGGAGACAGTTCAACCCATGACAGTATGCTAGAAAATTTCCCATCTTTGTGGCTAGGAGGAGTATGTGTATCAAGCTGTAGGGTGAAAAAGGAAAGTCATGGATTAGAAGAATCTTCCAGTTACTTGTGCTGTATTAAACATCTGCAACTCTCCTGTCCTGGAGACTCCACAACAGGATTAGCAAGGATATGCGGTTGACCTGGTGAAGACGCTTTCAATTCAGTGATGATAATCAAGGATCCTCTGGGCCAGAAGTCCCTCACTGGAAATTTTTTTTGAAGTTATGCTATATTTTACTTTTACCACCCCCAAACTCCCTGTATAAAAGTTCTCAGCAGAAGGCATAGCCTGCTTAGTTTGACAGCAAAATAATGGGGAGAATTTTCTTAGCACTCCTGACGTGTGGGCCTTCCAGCTCTTTAACTGAAGTTCCTTACGCTAGAGGATGTTGCCCTGTAACGTGCAGGACATCTAGCATCAATTCTTGTGTGTAGCCCGTGGTCAAGAACAGAAGTATTTGAATGTGCCCTCCAAAGTGCAGTGATGAAACACAAAGAAAAGGTATTCCACATGTTATGCTTATTCCTGGCAAATGCTTTCTGAATACTTCTCTTAAATGCTTTGCCATTTGCTTTGGTTTTCAGGCGTCTTTGCTGCCTAATTATGGACTATTTCCCAGGCTTTTGAGGAGCTGCCACAAATAGCAGATCCGTCGTTGAGGAGAAAGCACTTGTTTTATGTGGTTATAATCTTGATTGTTAAGAATGGGAACATAAAATGAGTCGTTTAAAAATTTAGGATGCTTGCCAATAAGTTTTCAAGGTAGCTGTGTTATGTGACTTTTGATTATGTTAAGTAATCATAAGTCATAACCATGGCAAGTTCACATGTTTACAAAAAATATGAAATTGAATGACTTCTCTTTCTTCTAGAATTTCTTTGCACTTTATTGTCTGAATCTTTGTAGAGTTAATGAGCATCAAAATGATTATATAAACATGCAGGTGTGAAATGCTGCTTTGAAATACATACAGTAAAAAAAAATTCTCGCGCTATTTGAAAATTCATGCCGTAGCAGTTGTAATAATATGCCACAAAAACTTTTTTCCCATTATTCTGTTGTCCCAGTTTCCAAAAACAGTGTTAGAGGACATCTGGATAAGCCGAAGGAAAAGGAAGCAAGTCCCACCTCCCTCCCCTCCCCTGCCCACCACTTTCACTGTCTTAGAAATCGTACAAAGCAGTTTAGGACTGCGCGATGCTGCTGAATCTGAGAAGAGCTTTGTTAAACAAAGTCAAATCCAGCCATGTGAAAGCAAATGCCTTTATGTGCCTAGGGGTCAGGAGAAGACAATTTTTATCTCCAGACTTCAGGCATCCTCCTGTCTCTCAAAGTTCATTTTAACATATTAGTGATGAAGGGACAAATTTTGCTTGCCTTTTCAACCTCAGTATATTTCAGGTATGAAGTACTACCAGCCCTGCCTTCAGCAAGAGGAATTAATTGTTTTAAATAATTTTTTTCTCAACAAAGGCTTCTTCGATTGGAATTTCTCAGAACGCCAATTATGGGCTGAATCCTGGCAGTTTATTAGGACTTGCTTTTTACTTTGGGGAGTTAAACAGTGTGCTCTGAAAAATATACATGTGGGTTAAAACAGCAATGAGATACCACTACATACCTATTGGAATGGACGAAATCTGTAACACCGACAAGATTGGTGCTTGCCAGGATGTGGAGCGACAGGAGCTCTCCTTCATTGCTGGTGGGAATGCAAAGTGGTCCAGCCACTTTAGAAGACAGTTTGACAGTTTCCTACAAAACTAAACATATTCTTACCATATGATCCAGCAATTGTGCTCCTAGGTATTTACCTAACTGAATTGAAAACTATGTCCGCACAAAAATCTGCATACACATGCTTATAGCACTCTATTTTTTCTCCCCAACATTTTATTATAAAAAATTTCAAACATACAGAAAATTGAAAATTGTAGAGTGAACACTCATATGCCTACCACCTAGATTCTATAATTAGCATTATGCTGTATGTATTATCACATATCTATTTATCTCTTATCCACTCATTAATTCGTCTGTTTTTTAAAATGCATTTTAAAGTAAGGTGGAGACATCAGTACTTTCCACACTATCATTATCTAGTTTTTTTTTTTAGTTAATTTTTATTGAGTTTATGATAGTTTACAATCTTGTGAAATTTCAATTGTACGTTATTCTTTGTCAGCCGTGTTGGAGGTGCACCCCTTCACCCTTTGTGCCCACCCCCCACCCCCCTTTCCCCTGGTAGCCACTAATCTGTTCTCTTTGCCTACATGTTTAAATTCCTCATATGAGTGGAGTCATACAGAGACTGTCCTTCTCTATCTGGCTTATTTCACTTAACATAATTCCCTCAAGTTCCATCCATGTTATTGTGAATGGGACGATTTTATTCTTTTTTATGGCTGAATGATATTCCATTGTGTATATATACCGTATCTTCTTTATCCAATCATCAGTTGGTGGGCACTTAGGTTGCTTCCACGTTTTGACTATTGTAAATAACACTGCAGTGAACATAGGGGTGCTTGGGACTTTTGGAATTGCTGAATTCAAGCTTTTTGGAAAGATACCCAGTAGTGGGATGGCTGGGTCATGTAGTATTTCTATTTTTAATTTTTTGAGGAATCTCCATACTGTTTTCCATAGTGGCTGCACCAGTTTGCATTCCCACCAGCAGTGTATGAGGGTTCCTTTTTCTCCACAACCTCTCCAACATTTGTTACTTTTTGTTTTGGTTATTTTTGCCATTCTAATGGGTGTAAGGTGATATCTTAGTGTAGTTTTGATTTGCATTTCCCTGATGATTAGCGATGATGAACATCTTTTCATGTGCCTATTGGCCATCCGTATATCTTCTTTGGAGAAATGTCTGTTCATGTCTCCTGCCCATTTTTTGATCAGGTTGTTTGATTTTTTGTTGTTGAGTTGTGTGAGTTCTTTATATATTGTGGAGATTAACCCTTTGTCAGATATATGACTTGCAAATATTTTTCCCCAATTGTGGGTTGTTTTTTTGTTTCAATCCTGTTTTCCCTTGCTTTGAAGAAGCTCTTTAGTCTGATGAAGTCCCATTTGTTTATTCTTTCTATTGTTTACCTTGTCTGAGAAGACATGGTGTCCAAAAAGATCCTTTTAATACTGATGTCAAAAGTGTACTGCCTGTATTTTCTTCTAGAAGCCTTATGGTTTCAGGTCTTGCCTTTAGGTCTTTGATCCATTTTGAGTTTATTTTGGTGAATGATGAAAAAGAATGGTCGTTTTTCATTCTTTTACATGTGGCTTTCCAGTTTTCCCAGCACCCTTTGTTGAAAAGACTTTCTTTTGTCCATTGTGTACCCTCAGCTCTTTGTTGAAGATTAGCTGTCCATAGATGTGTGGTTTTATTTCTGGGTTTTCAATGCTGTTCCATTGATCTGTGCACCTGTTTTTGTACCAGTCCCATGCTGTTTTGATTACTGTAGCTTTATAGTATGTTTTGAAGTTGGGGATTGTGATGCCTCCAGCTGTGTTCTTTTTTCTCAGGATTGCTTTAGCAATTCGGGGTCTTTTGTTGCCCCATATGAATTTTAGGATTCTTTGTTCTATTTCTGTAAAGAATGTCATTGGGATTCTGATTGGGATGGTGTTTAATCTGTAGATTGCTTTAGGTAGATGGACATTTTAACTATGTTTATTCTTCCAATCCATGTACATGGAATGTCTTTGCATCTCTTCATGTCGTCATCCATTTCTTTCAAGAAAGCCTTGTAGTTTTCATTCTTTCACTTCCTTAGTTAAATTCACCCCAGGGTATTTTATTCTTTTTGTTGCGGTTGTAAATGGTATTGTGTTCTTGAGTTCTTTTTCTGTTAGTTCGTTATTAGAGTATAGAAATGCTACTGATTTATGTGAATTGATCTTATACCCTGCAACTTTACTGTAGTTGTTGATTATTTCTAAAAGTTTTCCAATGGATTCTTTGGGTTTTCTATATATAAGATCATGTCATCTGCAAACAGTGAGAGTTTCACTTCTTCCCTCCCTATTTGGATTCCTTTTATTCCTTTCTCTTGCCTCATTGCTCTGGCCAAAACCTCCAGTTTTGTTGAGTAAGAGTGGTGATAGAGGGCATCCTTGTCTCGTTCCTGTTTTCAGGGGGATGGCGCTCAGTTTTTGCCCATTGAGTATAATGTCGGCTGTGGGTTTGTCATATATGGGCTTTATTATGTTGAGGTAATTTCCTTCTATCCCCATTTTGTTCAGATTTTTTATCATAAATGGCTGTTGGATCTTGTCAAATGCTTTCTCTGCATCTATTGAGATGATCATGTGGTGTTTATTCCTCAGTTTGTTGATGTGGTGTATCACGTTGATTGATTTGCGGATGTTGAACCATCCCTGTGTCCCTGGTATGAATCCCACTTGATCATGACATATGATCCTTTGGATGAATTGCTGAATTCAGTTTGCCAAAATTTTGTTGAGAATTTTTGCATCCAAGTTCATCCGTGATATTGGCCTGTAGTTCTTTTTCTTGCTGTCCTTGTCAGGCTTTGGTATCAGCGTGATGTTGGCCTCGTAGAATGTGTTAGGAAGCGTTCCATCTTCCCTAATTTTTTGGAATAGCTTGAAAAGGATAGGTATTAAATCCTCAATGAAAGTTTGGTAGAATTCCCCAGGAAAGCCATCTGGTCCTGAGGTTTTATTCTTTGGGATGCTTTTGATTGCTATTTCAATCTCTTTCCTTGTGATTGTTCAGATTGTCTGCTTCTTCTTGACTTAGCTTTGGGAGATTATAAGAGTCTAAGAATTTATCCATTTCCTCTAGGTTATCCATTTTGTTGGCATATAGTTTTTCATAGTATTCTCTTATAATCCATTGTATTTCGGTGGAGTCTGTTGTTATTTCTCCTCTTTCATTTCTGATTTTGTTTATTTGAGCTTTCTCTCTTTTATTCTTTGTATGTCTGGCTAGGGGTTTGTCAATTTTTTTTATCTTCTCAAAGAACCAGATTATTGATGCATGAGGGCTTAATGCTGTCATTCTGTCACTCGTTTTCTGGTTTTCCTGCGTTTCCTTTGTTTCTCGTCCTGTGCGTTTTGGCCTACCCATGACTTCTGCAGTTTCTCATGCTGGATTTCTTAGCATTTTCCGTATTTAGTTTTTGTGTCTCTGTTCTGTTTTTTAGTTTAGTGGCTACCCTGAAATTTGTATTCAGAATCTTGTGCATGGCATAATCCATTTTCTGGTGGTCTGTTATTTCCTTAGCCTAAACTGATTCAGTCCCTTTCCTTCTCCCCTCCTAAGTTATTGTTTTCATCTCTTATTCCAACTTGTGTTGTGAGTTTGTGGTTAAAGTGACAAGATTGTCTTTGTTTTTGGTGTTTTTCTTCCCTTTATCCTAATGCTATAGTTGAATATTGGCTATCCTGTTCTGATTCTGTCTATTTGTCTCCTTACTCTGTGTTTTGTGACCACTTTCTCCCTTTTTTCTGTTTTTAGGTATGAGGGCCATCTTGAGGATTTCTTGTGTGTGTGGGGTCTTGTGGCTACGAAGTCCCTTAGCTTTTGTTTGTCTGGGAAGGATTTAATTTTTCCCTCATATCTGAAGGATATTTTTGCTGGATAAAGTATTCTTGGCTGAAGATTTTTATCTTTTAAAGTTTTGAATATGTGATTCCAATCTCTCCTAGCTTGTAAGGTTCCTGCAGAGAAATCCGCTGAAAGTCTGATAGGGGTTCCTTTGTAGATTATTTTCTTCTGCCTTGCTGCCCTGAGTATTCTTTCTTTGTCATTCATTTTTGCCAGTTTTACTACTATATGCCTTGCAGTAGGTCTTTTTACATTGACATATCTAGGAGATCTGAAAGCTTCCTTTGCACGCATTTCTCTCTCATTCCCTAGATGTGGGAAGTTCTCTACTATTATTTCTTTGAGCATGCTTTCTGCTCCATTCTCCTTTTTTTTTCCTTCTTGGATACCTATAATTCTTATGTTGCATTTCCGCAGTGAATCAGCTATTTCTCGGAGGTTTTCTTCATTTCTTTTTAGTTTTAGTTCTCTCTCTTCCTCTGTCTGGAGCCATTCAACCTGTCTGTCTTCGATTATGCTAATTTGCTCCTCTGTGGTGTCCACACGAGCATTCAGGGAATCCATATTTGGTTTTATCTGATCCATTGTATTTTTCATCTCTAGTATTTCTGATTGATTCTTCTTTATAGTTTCAATCTCTTTTATGAAGTAACTCCAGAACTCCTTGACTTGTTTCTCTATGTTGTCCTTTACCTCATTGAGTTTTTTGATGATAGCTATTCTGAATTCATTGTCGTTTAGTTTACTTATTTCCAAGTCCTCAGGACATAATTCTGTGTTTTTATTGCTTTCCTTCTGCTCTGGAGCTCTTATGAATTGTTTGATGCTAGAGCGTCTTTTCCACATAGTGATATTATTCAGTTGCAGTTATGCCTGTTGCCACTATGGGTTTCCCAATCAGCTCTCGCTATCTGGGCTCCTGGGGTCTTGACTTGATGAGGTCACCCCACGCAAAAGCTTTTGCCCCATTAGAGGGCTTCCCTTTAGACTGCAAGGGTGCTAGGGAGCCCTGGGTGATCCTGCAGATGCGTGACCCCTCCCCTACTCCTTCCTTCTCGGAGCCTCCCGGCAGCAATCCCAGTCTTTAGGGGAGGGAGTGAAGTTCTCTCTTACCCTGTTGCAGCTCCTCCGAGGGGGCTCCAGCCTCTCTGCCCTCTGTCGTTTGGCTGCTGTGGGTCTCTGAGGATTCCTGTGCTATTGGGATATTTTTTGTTGGAATATGGTTGCTCGTTTTTGTTGTATGTTGGAGGGGAGAGAGTCCTGTGCAAGCTCACTCTGCCATGATGCTGACATCACTCTGTTTATAGCACTTTTATTTATCATTGCCCCAAATTGGAAGCAACCAAAATGTCCTTCAGCAGTTAATGGATAAACAAACTGTGGTACATCCATACCATGGAATATTACTCAGTGATAAAAAAGAAATGGGCTAATGATGGATACATGTCTTTATACATTTGTCAAAACCCAGTGAAGCCTAATGTCCAAGCGCGGACTTTAGTTAATAATAATGTATCCATATTGGTGCATCAGTTGTAACAAATGTACCACACTAATACAAGTTGTAAATAATAGGGGAACCTGTGTATGCTGGGGGAGAGGGCATATGTCAGAACTCTCTGTAAACTTCTGATCCATTTTTCTGTAAACCTAAAACTGCTCTTGAAAAAAACCTATTAATTAAAAAAATATATCTATCGAGCCATGAAAGGACAAGGAAGGACCTTAAATGTATATTGCTAAATGAAAGAAGCCAGTCTGAAAAAGCTACATACTTATGATTCTAACTATATGATGTTCTGGAAAAAGAAAAACTCTGGACACAGTAAAAAGAATAGTGATTGCCAGGCTTTGGGGTGGAGAGGGGTGAGTAGACAGAGCACACAGGGTTCTTAGGCCAATGAAACTATTCTGTATCATACTGTGATGGTGGATGCATATCATTATGCATTTGGCAGAACCTATAGAACCGTATACCATGAAGAGTAAATCCTAATGTAAAGTGTGGTCTTTAGTTAATAATGCATCCATGTTGGTTTATCAGTTGTACTGCATGTACCACACCAATGCAAGATGTTAATAATAGGGGAAATGAGGGAGGCGGTTCGGAACACGTGGGAACACTCTATACTTTCTGCTCAATTTTTCTGTAAACCTAAAACTTCTCTGTAAAATTCTCCATCAATTTTTTTTTAAAGATTTTATTTTTTTCCTTTTTCTCCCCAAAGCCCCTCGGTACATAGTTGCATATTCTTCATTGTGGGTCCCTCTAATTGTGGCATGTGGGACTCTGCCACAGTGTGGTTTGATGAGCAGTGCCATGTCCGCACCCAGGATATGAACCAACGAAACACTGGGCCGCCTGCAGTGGAGCACGCAAACTTAACCAGTCGGCCACGGGGCCAGCCCCTCCATCAATTTTTTTTAAATTAGCAAAAGATTGTATGAAATTCAAATTTCAGTATCCATAAATAAAATTTTATTGGGACACACACATATGAATTCACACCTGGGGAACTTTGGTGGCGTATCTTTTCTTAACCATGGCTGCTGTAACTGTTTTCACAGGGCAGAGGTAGGGAGCCAGTGACCACCCCTGGGCCCCTGTTGGCTGGATGGGAAGAGACCTTCCAGTGGGGTAGTTGCTCTGTGGTGGCTTCCACTGGGCTGTGCTAGTTCTATTTTGCAACCTTCAGAAGGTTGCATTCCCCAGCCACCTAAGTCTCTGTCCACCCATACATGAGGTTGATTCCATGCCTGACTTACTGGGCAGCTCAGTTTCATGTCTGTAAAATGGGAGTTAATTGTGCTTACTCTTTCTCTTTAGTTTCTTCTAATTCAATTTGTCATACCCCACAGGGATGTTGTAAGGAGATTGACAATTAGAAGTATAAGGTAACTTACTGGACAAAATTGAGTTCCGAAAGAAGAGCGTGATAGAGATGAGTGGAGGTGGAGCTGATGTAAGATCAGGTTAGTAGCATTTGGAGGGATAGATACTTTTGCAGCTGGAAGGGACTGTAGTTGATTATTTGATCCAGTTTTATGCCAGCAGGCAGGGGCCTCTCCGAGTCTTTATGTCTCCAAACTTAGCAGTGTGTGTGCCGTCGTGGGAAGGTCTGGGCTGTGAAGGCAGAGAAACCTGGGTTTGAGTCTCACGTGTGCCTCTAGGCACCTGAAGGCCCTTGGGCAGATACTCAGCCTCTCTGAAGCTCAGTTTCCTTATCTGTAAAATGAGAATGGCCACACCTGCTTCATAATGAGCTGATTAAAACAGACAACATGTATAAGGTGCTCTCTGTGGAGCCTGGCCCGGGGCAGGCTGCCTGTCTGCACAGGGGTCATTTTGAGTAGAATGACCTGCCATTCTTTCTACTTTCCTTCTCAAAGGTCTCGGAAGAAACAGTCAAGTGCCCTCTCACCTGTCCTAGCTTTATTCCTCCTCAGATGGTCAGGAAAACATTTTTTTATTTCTTCTTCCTTTTTTTTTTTTTTTTGGTGAGGAAGATTGTCCTTGAGCTAACATCTCTGCCAATCTTCCTCTATTTTGTATGTGGGATGCTGACACAGCGTGGCTTGATGAGCGGTGCGTAGGTCCATGCCCAGGATCTGAACCTGCGAAGCCCAGGCCACTGAAGTGGAGCTTGGGAACTCAACCACTATGCCATGGGGCTGGCCCCAGGATAACATTTTTTAATGTCAAACTAAACCCTCTCTTTTTTCAATTTGTCTGCTTTCATTTGTCCTATTATGTCCTCTGGACACTCTCTGAAAAGCCTTCATAAAGATGGTAGTTAAACCCCCTTCTTAACTTCCTCTGGAATATACCCCCAATTCTTCTGACCTGTTCTAAGAGAAGCTGTTTACAATTCCTTTAAAATGCTCCTTACCTCTCTCCCACTTCTCAGTCTTTTAGAGACACGCTGATCACAATGGGAGGTGTGCTCTCCTTGGGGCCTGGCACACACAGTGTGTGAGCCAGAAAGTTGGCTTCTGGCGCCTTTGCATCCCTATCCACTTTGTCTTTTTGATTCTTTTTCTTTGCCTCCATATTAGTCACTCCTGTTCTGACCTTTTGTTTGTCCTGCATTTTTTTTTTTTTTGTAAAAAATATCACTTATTGGCTAAGACTGACGGCTCTGGAATGGACTTCCTGGGTTTGGGTCCCACCTCCTTTACTTTACCAACTGTGTCCTTTCCAAAATGACTTAACTTTTCTGAAACTCAGTTTCCTCATCTGTAAAATGTAATGTGGTCTCTACTGCAAAGATTTAAGTATTTAGTATGTTGAAATATATGTAAGTTCTCAGAACAGTGTGGCTACATAGAGAGTACTCAACAAATGTTAGCTATTTTTTAACTTTTTATTTTGAAATCATTTAGACTCACAAGAAGTTGAAAAAATAGTACATGAAGTTCCCATGTGCTCTTCCCCCAGCTTCATCCAATGATAATAGCTTCCATAATTATAATACTTTATCAAAACCAGGAAATTGACATTGGTCTAACACTATTAATTGAACTATAGACCTTCTTTGAGATTTCACCAGTTTCTTGTGCTTTCTTTTGTGTAGTCATGTGTATGTGTGTGTGGTTCTCTGAGATTTTGTTACATGCCTAGATTCGTGTAACCATCACAGTCAGGATCCAGAATTGTTGCATGTCCACAAGGATGTCACATTGCAGTCACACTCTTCCTTCACCCCTCCCCTCCCGGCAGCTACTGCTCTGTTCTCCATCACTCTTTGAGAATGTCATACAAGTAGAATCATACCTTTTGAGATTGGTCTTTTTCACTCAATAACATGACCTTGTGATCCATCCAAGTTTGTGTCTCAGTAGTCCCTTCCTTTTCATTACTGATTAGTATTCCGTTGTATAGGTTTACCACAGTTTGTTGATCCATTTACTCCTGAAAGACATTCGGGTTATTGTCAATTTTTTGGCTATTACAAATAAAGCTGTTATGAAAATTCATGTACATTTTGTGTGAGCGTGTTTTCATTTCTTGAAGGATAAATACCTAAAATTGTGATTGCTGAGTCATCTGTTAAGTGTATGTTTAACTTTTTAAAAAACTGTTTCCTCTACCGGCTGTACCATTTTACACTTCCTCAGCAATGTATGAGAGATCCAGTTTCTCTGCATCCTTGCCAGAATTTCGTGTTACCATAATTTTTTTTATTTTTGCCATTCTAATAGATATGACGTGATGTCTTATTGTGGCTTTAATTTGTATTTCCGTAGCAGCTAATGGTGTTGCACAGCTCTTCATGTACTTATTTGCCATCCATATATTCTCTTTGGTGAAGGTCTGTTCAAATCTTTTGCCCATATTTTAAACTGGATTCTTTGTTTTCTTACTATTGACTTTAGCAAATGCTTTATATGTTCAGAATACAAGTCCTTTTTCAGATACATGACTTGCAGATATTTTCTCCCTTTCTGTGGCTTATCTTTTCATCCTATTCACAGAATCTTTTGCAGAGCAACAGTTTTTAATTTATTGACTTTTTTTTTATTAATCATGCTTTCAGTGTTTTGTCTAAGATTTCTTTGCCTAACCATAAATCACAAAGATATTCTCCTTTGTTTTTTCCTAAATGTTTTATATTTTTACATTTTACATTGAGATCTAGGGTTCACTTTGATTTCATTTTTCTTTACATACGAACTTTAGATTGAAATTATTCCTTTTTTTGTATATGGATATGCAGTTCTTCCAACACCGTTTGTTGAAAATGCTATCCTTTCTCCATTCAGTTGCTTTTGTGTCTTTGTAAAAAATCCATTGGCCATACTTCTGTAGCTATTTCTGGGTTTTTAAATCTTTTCTATTGATCTAGGCATCTACCCTTCTGCCAATACCACGCTGTCTTGATTACTGTAGTTACAGAGTAAGTCTTAAAATTGGGTATTGTGATTCCTCTAATTTTATCCTTCTTTTTCAAAATTGTTTTTAGCTGTTTTAGGTCTTTTGCTTTTCCATATAAGTTTTAGAAGAAGCTTGTCTATATCTACAAAGCAGCTTGCTGAGATTACCGATTATTTCCAATGCTGTTTTGCGGTCTTCATTCTGTGTTTGTTTTGTTACCTCACTTTGCAGTTCCCACATTGCTGTGAAGCCAGAGGAGCTGCCGAGGTTCTTCACCCTGCTCCCAGCCCTTTTCAGTGGAGAAAACGTGGTCTTTCTTTGGAGCAGTTTCAGTGGGGTCAGTGACTTCCTGCTGTCACTCGGAGGTTGATTGCTCTAGACCGAGTGTCCACAGCTCTGACTCCCTGGTCTGTGGGATTCTCAGTTTGCCATCAGGCCTCCCTTCTTAAACCTGCTGAATCTGATCTCTTTTCCATACATTTTTGTACTTCTTGAAAGGGATGATTTAGAATTTCACTGTTGCATTCCAGAGAGAGCATAACCAGTAGTATAGAGGCCCTTGGAAACTTGCTGAAAGTGCAGTTCCTGCACCCTGGGGCTTCTTCTTCAGTGGGTGTGGTGTGGGGCTCAGGACCCACGATTTGCAGAGACGCCTCAAGTGACTCTGATGCACATGGGCTGTGGGCCACACTGGGAGCAGCCAGAGACAGTCAAGAAAGAACTATGGGCCCTGGCGTCAGATAGACCTGGCTTCAGCTCCTCACTTACTTGTCTAATAACTCTATGCTTCAGTTTCTTCATGTATAAAATGGGGATAATGGCATCTTGTTCACAAGTTTTCTTTCGGTTTAAATACAATGTGTGTAAAATTCTTGGCATTGAACTTGGTACCAAAATCAGTGAATGCTACTTCCTCTTTCCTCCTTAATAGGCTGTGAGGTTGGATATATGTTTAAGGCACAGGCAGTGTGATGGGTTGAACCATTTCACCTTCCTCCTAATCACTGGGAATGCTATACTTGTCAGTCCCTTTGCATTTCGGTAGGGTCCTGTGACTAGTTCTAGCCAATGGCATCTGAGCATAACTGATGCCTGTCACTTCCAGGCTGGGAGGTTAAGGATCTGATTGACCTCCCTGTGTGCTCCTCTGCTGCTGCTAGCTGCGGGATACCCATGTGACCACTGAGGCAGGAACCAGTAGCAGCCTGGATCCCTGAGTCTCCACTGGAGCAGAGTGCTCTGTTAACTACCTTAGATGGTGACTCAAAGGGGAGCTAAAGTGTTGCTGTTTTAAACCACTGAGATTTGGGGGTTTTACAGCATTTAGTGTTAATTACTCCAATTAATATACTTTGGATGTTTAAAGACATAGTTATCTTTTGAATATGTTTGTTATAATATTCTAAATATTTTATGATTCACATGAGTGACAGGAAATGCATTATAAAGCGTGCAGGCAATTTAGTAGCTGTAGCACGAGGAGAGCTTCATTTGTGATGAATAAAAAATTTTTTTCAAACTGGAATATTTTTGTGGCTTTTATCTATCTGTGTTTTGTGTATAGATGTAATTCTCAAGCACCAGAAGGCAGGGCCCTTATCTAGGTGAAAGTTGAGAGAATAGTCCCTCATGGATAAGGACCATTGGGAGCCAGGGTGGCAGAAGGTACAGAGTCTCAGAGTATCTCCACTGTTGGCGAGGTGGTCCAAATAGTCTGGGTGGGGGTGGGCATCCTCCCGTTGGGGAAGTAATGCTGGGCACTGGAAGGACAGACAGGGGTCTTTGGCACATAATTAACTACACCATGTCTCACTGTAAAATGGAAGAAGATCGTTGTGTTCGCTGGGGTAGTTGCCCAGGGTCCAGTGCCAAGGTATTTAACCATTTGCCTCAAATGACCTCCTGGACTTTGGATCAGGCGGAGGCCCCTCTTAGGCACAGACTCAACGTGTGGTCCGTTAATAAGAATGACGGCTGTCTCAGGTCAGCTCCTCGTTGAGGGGGCACATGTCTTCCCCACTTTCAGTGGATGGATCAGAAGACCCTTTTTGGCTTGGAGGTTTTCCCTCTGGAAGGATTTATATTGTAATTATCAGTTCTAAGTAGTTTTTGATTCATGAATTATTTGCAAGTTTATTGGTTAATAGCCAACCTGGGGATTTTCCAGTTCTTTCTGTTATTGATTTCTGGCTTAATTTTACTATGATCAGTGAACCCACTCCATGCAATTTCCATCTTTAGAGATCTGTTGAGACATGCTTTCTGGCCCAGCGTGTAGTCACTTGTTGTAAACATTCTCTTTACTCCTGAAAATGAGGCGTACTCTACAGTTGGTACAGCGTTCAAGAGGGTTAATAGTATTGTTCAGTTAGAAAGATGTGTCAGACTAGCTTTATGCTGCTTATAATAGATACTTCTTAAAGTAAGGATATAGAGATTAAGTTAAAAGTAAAAAGATAGGAAAATTCATTTTTTTCCTGTTTATTCTATTAGCTCCTGAGAGAGGTGTGTTAAATATCTGATTATGATTATGGATTACCACTTATGATTATGTCTCCTTTTAGTTCCTTCGCTTTTTATTTTATGTAGTTCGAGGCCATATTATTACATGCATACAAAATAGAGAATTGTTATATTAGTATGATGACAGTGATTTTTCCCTTAAAGTCTACTTTGATTAACATAGCTCTTCCAGCTTTCTTTTGGTTAGTGTTTTCATGGTATATCGTTTTTATTTTTTTTATCCTATTACTGTCAGACATTCTGTATCCTTATGTTTAAAGTGTGTCTCATCTAGTTTGTCATTCTTTGTCTTTTAATTGGCTATGTAGTCTATTTGCCTTTAATGAAATCTATTTGGCAGTTGATCTACCATCTAACTATTTGGTTTCTGTTTGTCCCACCTGTTCTTGTTTCTCTCTCCTCTTGCCTTATTTTCAACTAAGTACTTTTTACTTTTTATTTTTCCCCTCTTCTCTTGGTTTGTTAGTTACATGTTCTTTTAGAGGTTACTTTAGAGAGGATAAAACATTCTTCTTTCACTTATTAAAGGCTAATACAAATTAGTACTCTTCCCACTTCCTGGACAATACAAGGACATTAGAATACTTTAATTCCATTTCTACGCCTCCCAAGTTTATATGCTACTATTTTCATGTAATCTGAATAACTTCAAGTTAATAGATAGTAGTAAAATGTAGTAAAATTAATAGGAAGTAATGAATCTTGAATACTTAATATCTTTGTTTTTAATTTTAAGTTAAATTTATTTAATTATGTTTATATAATTTATTTTTAATAATGGTTGTGTTTAACAACCAGCTTGCAAAATTCCTGAAAATTTAATAATTATCTCTTGTGAGCCAATCTGATCTGGCTCAAGGACACCACTGAGAAAGGTCATGTCTTAGAATGGTAACCAAGTTTAATAAAGATAATCCTTGGAATTACAAACAGCATCCCCACATGGATATTTATGATCCCTAAACAATAAAACAATAACTGCGTCTTGTCAAGTTTGGCAAATAGGGGCACATTGCTGCTGCTGACCTGGATGAAGGAGTTGGAAGGAGTTTGTGTGTGGGCAGCAGTGAGCACCTGTGTGGAAGAAGCACCGTATGACGCGGGCTACTGCACGTCTCTTCCAAACTCTGTATTCAGTGGTGGTCGTGTTGTAGCTTGCAGTTGGCCATGTTGGACTATTTACTTCCTGGGAGTATTGACTATATATTAGGGTGAGATTTATTGTTTTGTTTTCTAGATTTAAGAAAATGATGAAGAAAATTGCAGATTGAAATTAATAGTTTCTCCTCTCTGTAGCATTACATGGTGAATAGCGCCAAAAATTGTGAAAATATTCTTTTAATATTCAAAAACAGCGATCTGACTCAGCAAAAAAATTCACTTTTGCCATTGATAAGTGAATAATGTGTTGTCTTACTCTCAGTGAAAAATAAAATATCAACAAGCACTCATGTGTGAACTACACTCATCCGTCAATTGCGACCGTGGGTTTTCTGCAGATACAAGAACTTGGCAAAAATCAATGAATGCATTGGTTATATGGAATTCATGATAAAGAACATTGTCTATTTTATTATTATTTGTAAACTGTGTACTAATAGTCTATATCAGTAAAATTTATCATTAACTCATGTCCATGGATATAGATATGCTTGCAATTTTTTTCCCGGGGAGCAAATCGTTGAACATTTGCCGGCACACCACTGACTCGTTCCTCCGAGACTGCAGTTACAAGCGTCCTCATTGTATCTGCTGACTTCCCTAAGAATCCTGGGATGAAAGTTAACAATCTTACTGACTTCAATACAGCAATTCCTTCTTTATACATTTCTTTATTCTATGAGGGTTTCCTAGAACTTGGACTAGTGATCGTCTGTCACCTCTGGCAAAACTACCAAGACTTCAAGGTTGTTTTTTTTTTTTCAAGATTGGCCCTGAGCTAACAGCTGTTGCCAATCTTCCTATTTTTTTTTTCCTTCTTTTTCCTGAAGTGCCCAGTACGTAGTTGTATATTCTAGTTGTAGGTCCTTCAGTTGTGCTCTGTGGGCTGCTGCCTCAGCATGGCCTGATGAGCAGTGCTGTGTCTGCACCCAGGATCTGAACCAGTGAAACCCAGGCCCGCCACAGTGGAGCATGCAAACTCAACCACCCGGCCACAGGCTGGCCCTGATCTCAAGGTTTTCACAAAATTTTTACAGCTTTTCTTTGTAGTAATTGAGTTTCTCCATTTACCTCTTCAGAATACAGAATAGATAATTCCTCTCCTTTTGCCTGAATGATTTTTCTATTACTGTGTCTTCACCTTTTAAGCTTTTACTTCCCAGAGTTCTTCTGACAGATTTGGGGTGTGGGAGCATCTCGCAGTCTCCATGTGAGGACCTTGGCTCCTTCTGACGACCCTGCTTGAAACTGAGAAGCAGCATCTGACGAGAGCTTGAAGTTGGTTGCTCCCACCAGGGTGTCGATCCTCTCTTTCTTGTACAATAGCCAGAACTCAGGATATCTAAACAATAAAAGCTAATATTTTAAATTTAAACAAATCCTTCTTTTCCAGCCCTGGGGAGTCCTCTGTACTATGTAATAAAGTGATCATTTAACAGGTGCTCATTCTCCTGTGTCAGCCTCCTGATTAACTTCCTCAGGTAGGTCCCATCATTCTCCTCGTTTCAGAAATGAGAAAATTGAGATTTAAAAAGGATAACTTGCCCAAAAGGTTTCAGGTGGCCAGGCTGGGATTTTTATCCCAGGTGGCACCTCTGGTACTCTAATCACTATTTATGCTGTGACTCGTCGGCAGGTCTGTGTCTCTCAGGTAACCTCACTGACCTCTGCTTCCCCTTCTATGGTAGAATTGACTCAATATTCCTCAAAATTTAAAGTCTAAGGACAGGGCCATTTTGTTATTGTGACATGAATATGAAAATGATTCAAAAATATTTTTTGAAAAATAAGAAAGTTAAAACTTTGAATAGACTCCTTTCTGAAACTCACTCCATGTGAAAATTACCAGGTCCCAACTGTAAGCTGAGATGTCTTCAAACCTGTCCCTTGTCTGGCACCAGCCCTCCTTGGTGCAGGCTTCCAGTCCTTCTCAGTTGGGTAAATGCTGGATCCTTCTGGTTGGTTCCACACCTTGGGTCTTCACCTCTCCAGCCCAGCCTCATCACAGCACCACACTGAACATTCTAAAACATACATATGACTATTTCAGTTTCCCACTTAAGTTCCCTTAGTGGCTCCATGGCCTTTAGGATGTGGTCCTTCACTCAGCAGAGGTTCCCAGCCTTTCCTGTCACCTCACCTGCTTCCGCTTTCCCACAGGCGTCTGAAAGTCCAGCCAGGTTAAGCTCCTTGCAGGTCCCAAACTCTGCCCTACTCTCTTGTGTCTGTGCTTTTCCCATGGGCACCCCTGTCTGGACTGCTGTTCTTCTGTCTTCCATTTCTTCCCTCGTCTGCACTCCCACCTGCCTTTCGTGACTCGAGTGTGAGTCTGATTAGCCTAATCTGACGAGATGCTCTTTCCCTCTGCTCCCATAGCACCATCCGCATGCCGCCTCACACCCCGTGGCCTTCTGAATTGTGGAGAGTGGAGGAACAGATAACCTGGGGGTCCTGCGGTCAGGGAGAGAGCCCCGTCGTAGGACTTGACCCTGTGCGTCACTGGGTGCATTCCTGTTGGATGAATGAGAGGGGAGAGGTTTGCCTGTTCCATCACCTGCCCTCCACTCCGTTAACAATTTCCTTTCTCCTTCAGAGGTAAAGAGTTCACTGAGGAGGAAAATGGGTGGTGGTGATAAGTACCTTATGTAAATCCAGCGAGAAGGAAAAATTCAGAAGAGATTACAGATGCAGCTGTGCTAGGAAAAAGCGCTAGTTAAGAACATGGGCCAGTCACGTCACCTCTAAACTGTGGTTTCTAGAGAATAGGAAGTTGGTTACCATGACTTCTAAGGTTCTTTTAGGTCTGTGAACTCCGGCTGTGCAGTCACACTTGATAGCTATTGTATTATAATTTTTTGGTATATATTGTGCAAAGATACAGAACTTCCTGAAAGATCTGGAATCTGATTATTTCCTAACCATGATAGTGAGTACAAATCTCATTTTAAGCGTATAGAAATATAATGACTTTTATTGAGTCCCTCTTTTAAAAGCTTGTCTGTTCTTCCTTCAAATTGTTAAATAAATGACACGTTAACATAAATCAGTACAATTTTATTTTAAGATATCTTAACATGTCAAAATATATACATCAACATGAATGCAAGTAATTCAACGAAGCTACTTTGGGAGACTTTTCCCACGAGGCTGCCTTCACTTAAAATATTTTTGGAACTTCGTGTTCAGAATTATCTTTGAGCACTTCACATTCTTCTTTCTAACGCTGGCAAATCTGTGTCTTTGTAGGCCCTCTGTTTTTTTTTTTTTAATGGGGAAAAATAGAGGCCAGCCCCGTGGCCAAGTGGTTAAGTTCGCGCGCTCCGTTTCAGCAGCCTGGGGTTTCGCTGGTTCGGATCCTGGGTGCAGACATGGCACTGCTCATCAGGCCACGCTGAGGCAGTGTCCCACACGCCACGACTAGAAGGACCCACAACTAAAAATACTCAACTATGTACTGGGGGGCTTTGGGGAGAAGAATAAAAAGAAAAGAAGATTGGCAACAGTTGTTAGCTCAGGTGCCAATCTTTAAAAAAAAATAGGGAAAAATAGCATAAAGAAGTAACTAAAGAGCTCTCTAATTTAACCAGAGCAGTATTTTGGTATATTTTTTCTAGTTTTAAAAATATCTCACATGTGTATTTTATTTAAGACAAATTGAGATCCTCCTGAATACACCTGTATCTTGCCTTTTACTTAGATGATGGGTACATTGCTGTTCAGTAAATATTTTTTAAAACATGACTTTTACTGGTTACATTTTTTTCCATCATATGCATCCATACTGTATTGACCATTTTTCTATTGTCTTAATAGCAGTGTACAGACGTGTATATTTGGCTGTACCCTCAATGATAAAGGTATTATCATTAAAATATATTTGCCTGTTTGATAAGTTAAACTATTTCTTAAAAGTGGAATTTTTATTATTAGTGAGGTTGAAAGTTTTCACATATTTTCCATCTTGTTAAATGTTCTTTTGCCTCAAAATCTGCTTTGTTTGATATAAATATTGCCGTCTAAACTATCTTTTCATTTGTATTTTCTAAATACATCTTGCCCTTCCTTTTATTTTAGATTTCTGGGTCATTTGGTTTTAGGCTTGTCTTATAAACAGCATATAACTGGATGTCGAGAATCTTTGTCTTTGTTGGAGATGTTTAACCTGTGCACATTTATTGTCATATTTGATAGGTTTGATCTTTTGTCAATTAGAAAACAATTTCTATTTTATATGCTTTTTTTCTTCTCTGTGCTTTTGTTATATGTATTATATTTTTATTTTCTTTCTAGTGACTTGAAAGGCACACATCTAGTTTTTATTTTGTTCTTGCTAATTTTATAGTTTTTAAAAATACAATGGTTTATTTGGTTCAAATTAGCTCTGAAAGTTCATCAAAAAGGGCGTGTTCAAAGAGGCCATGAGCAAAGGAGCATCATGGGACCGCGTCTGCCCTCCCAGGAGACCACTCTGAAGGACTAAACCCATTTGATTTCAAGTGTTGATACTTTTGTGTGGAAAACATAGTGTTTTATAGTAAGGTCAGCTTAATGAGCATTTCTTCACCAATTTGACGGCAATCTTTGGTTACTTCAAAGCTCATTTAAAACAAAGATAACAGTAAGAAATGTTTACCTGGGCCCTTTTTCTCTGTTATGCACTCTGTCCTCTTTGTCGTGCCTCCTATGTCATTTATGTAAGGAGTGGAAAGCAGCCAGCCAGTGGCCTGCGAGGGCGGCAGGGTGTGGCAGAAATAGCTCTGAATTATTAGATCCTGCATAAGTCACTTTCCTTCTGGGCTTCAGTTTCCACATCTGGAAGTTTAAGAGGTTGGAACACATAATCTCTGAGGTCACTTCTAGTTTTCAACCTTCTGTGATTAAACAGAGTTTATTAAACACCTATTTGCATAGCTTCAGTACCAGATCCTGTATAGAATGAGAAGCACAAAACCAATCTATGTTTAAAAAGTAAGAAAGGAAAAGATGTAAGCTGAGAAAAGATTCTATGTCTTGATCCGCATGGTGGTTCTATTGTGTCTACGTATGTAAAAGTTCATTGAGCTGTACCTTTAAGATGAGGGCACTTCGGTCACTTTACTTGTGTATTTTATACCTCAATAAATAGGGAAACTGAACCAAAAAAGAAAGAAAGAAAAGCAGCGAAAAGAAAAACTGACAGCTATTTAAAGGTTGTGATTATGAGGCAGAATGGGGTAATGGAAAATCCACAGCAAGTAGCTCATGAGTTTGAATCCTCTATTATCCTATAATATATATAATCTATATAAAATAGTGAGTTTGATTTCTATAATAATCCAGATATTAGCCTTGAAGTCTTGTGTACATTATGTAACCTTCCGAGACTCAGTTTTCGTAGTGAAAATAAAATGTGTGCTTTCCACTGTCCCAGGCAGTCAGGGGTAGTGAGTGAGTCAT
The DNA here is from genome assembly GCF_021613505.1 of Equus quagga. Classification (NCBI taxonomy): domain Eukaryota; kingdom Metazoa; phylum Chordata; class Mammalia; order Perissodactyla; family Equidae; genus Equus; species Equus quagga. The sequence goes on along the minus strand of NC_060288.1, from coordinate 1,060,889 downwards.
AGGCAGACGAAGCACCGGGCATGTACTAGGTGATCAATACATATTTTTAAAAAGAGGCCGTAAGAGGATTAAACAAATATATGACAGATTCTAAGAACTGAAAGACCTTGCATCATTCTTTTGAAACCACCCCAGCATAAATCAAACCCAGAAAGCCCAGTGTTAAAGAGACTCTGAGGAAAAAACAAGGCTCCTATTTTTCTGGTGACATGGCAGATTGGTAATACCTCTTTTGGAGAGCCACCTGGAAATTTATCATAAAAATCTCCTAGCCGATTATGGTCTTTAAACTATTAATCCCACTTTTCAGATGATAGCCTGAGGAAATAGCTCAAAAAGGAAAACCAAAATTGCTTTATTTAAAAATGCTTGACCGGGTTGTAATAACGGGTGGGGACAACTAGCTGGAAGATGGGTAATTAAACCGTTTTGCACGCAATGGGAGATCGCTCCATATAAAATGGCAGGTCTGTGGACTAAGTAGATATATGGAGAATTTGAGCAAAAAAATTAGAAAGTGGTGTGCACAGAGTGAACACAACTGCAAAAAAACCTCTGTGCGATGACGAAGGCAGGAAATGAGCTTTGTAAATCTCTGGTTCTATGCGGGAGAGGGGTGGTCTGTACTTTAATTTTTGGTTTATTATAGTATAATGATTGCTAAATGAGTCAATAAAAATAAAGTAAAAACATCAGTTATATGTTCTGAGATAGCTATGAAAATAGAATGTATGAAATACAGAATAAAAATGGAGAGCAGATACATTGGTAGAGTTATAGACGAATAGACATTATCTTCCTTGTGATTTTTAAGTTTGCCCCACCAGTGCATTTGCAAAGTTGTTATGACACTTGAGAAATGCTTTTCCCAGAAATAATTTTCAAGTCAGTTAAAACCCCAAAATACAGAGATGAAAATTCATGAGAGAAGTTCTTCTCAAAGCTCTCAAGTTCCCCGTCAGCTGCATTTTTTTCCAGCTACTTTTCCTTCTTTCTTTTCTTTTTTGATAAAGGAGAAGGTTTTATAGATGTTGAAATGGTTTAAAATTGCCTTATTTAGTTGCTCTTATTTTTTATGTCTCCCCAAAGGGTCACAAAATCTATCATTTAAAAAGAAAAAATGATGTGTTTTTAGTGCAAAGAGAGAATAGCCGCTTTTGAGAATGACAGGAACGGAAATAAATGGAATCTGGCGTTTGTAGCCACAGTATAGGAAGTGCTTGGGCTCATCTCAGGTGTCAGAAGCTTCACAGGGAAAATGGAATGAGCTGCGGACTGGTTGGTGGGGGTGCTTCCTTTCACCACCTGAAAGCCCAAATCAACTCTTCAGTGTTTTTGAAGTGAAAAAATGGGTAGCATGCACAGGACAACACGGCGGGCCCTGGTTGAGGGACCCTCCTTTCCTTGGGCCTTCCTTTAGGACTGCTCCTTGGGAACAGATCCCTTGTGGAAATAATGGAGGAATTTGCTAGTTTCGGGGAGGGAGGTGTCCAGGTGTTTCAGGAGATGGAGTCTTGGTATCTGAGATGTGTTTGGTGTCGTGGAAAATTTTTGACCCAAGTTAAAAATGCAAGCAGTGTTCCCCAAAAGAAAACTGGCAGAATCACAGAACTGGAAGGAGTCTTAGAAATCGATTAGTCCAAACCCTTAATTTGAGGAACGAAGAAACAGACCCAAGGAGGAGAAATGGCTTGCCCAAGTTTACAGTCATTGGTGAGCACATGGCCAAAGCCAAGTCTGTCGATTTCTGGCATTATTTTTCCTGCCCCACCTTACTAAGATTCCCTTTCCCTTCCACTATCGCTTCATTACTGACCTTTGCTGCATCTACCACGCAAAAGATTAGCCTTCAGACTTAAAAATGTAGCCCTTTAACGCACAAAGGGTTCCTTTAAGCCTCCAGAGGTGTGAATCAGCAAGTCACGACCTGCAGCCCCGTTCCAGGGTCCTGTTTGTCTGGCAGAGGGAGGGAAGTTTCATTTCAAGAACTTGACTCCAGAGTCACAGCGCCTGGATTCATATCCCAGCTCCACCACTGGGATGGTGGAGGACATTAAGCAAGTTAGTTCACCTCTTTGAGCTTCGGTGTCCTCGTCTGTAAAATGGGGGATCATAATAGAGCCCATCTCTTAGGCTCCTTGGTTGAGGATTAATGAGATAATCCAGTAGACTGGGGCCTGGTTTACCGTAAGGGCTCAATAAATGCCAGCTATTGTTACTGCTATTCTGAGGGTAGTTAGAACCATTTCTGTCAAAAGCCTTGAGGAAATAAGAGCTTTTTTTATTTTTGAGGGAGGGATGAATATAGTCTAGGCATGGTCCTTAGCTGCTCAGAAAGCTTTTTCTGGATTATGAAACCTCCTGAACTTCCAACAATGAGAAATCTTTCTCTGATATCTTTTACGGGTCTAGTTAGCTGACTTTTTCTCTACCTCTTCATCCAGCAGCTATCTTAATTATCCCCAAATTTGACTATTCCTTATCTTTAAATTTTTTCCCTACTTTTGTCTCACTACTCAATAATTTTTATAGCTTTATTGAGGTCTAATTGATATACAATAAGCTCATATAGTTAAAGTGTGCAGTTTGATTAGTTTTGATATACGCATGAAACCATCACCACAATCAAGATAATGAACATATACCTTACCAGGAAAATGTTCCTGTGCTCTTGGTGCCACAATCCTGGACCTTCTGGTGCCTCCTGGCCCCTTTCAACCTCCACCCCATCCCCAAGCAAACACTGCTCTGCTGGAAGTTTATGTAAATGGAATCATACAGTATGTTTTCTACTTGTCTGGCTTCTTTCACTCAGCGCAATTATCATTCATGTTAATATGTGTACCAATAGTTAATTCCTTTTTGTTGCTAAGTACTTCAATTGTTTTTTCTTTGTTCACTCCTTACCCCTGTCTTGCTTAACTGACAGTGGTATGGAGTGAAAACAAATCTTAATGATTTTAAAATATTTATGGTTTAAATACCTGTGCTTCCTGTTCTTATTTTCCGTTCATTGTTATCCAGTGTACATACTAAACAGCATCCAGCAATTGTAGGTTCCCTGAGAGTAACACCCGTTTACATTCTGTATACATATTTAAAAAAATGATGTCCATAAGCAATATACTATTTATTTGAACATTGAGATTAAAATTTTCTTCTGTCTCCTTGGCTCTCAATATTAAAAAAAAGCATCCTTCCATTGGCCCAACCCAAGGAATTGATGGAAGAAATTCAATTATATAAATATTTACCCATAGTTTTCATTTTCATGGTGAAAGATTTGTTCTGTTAATGTTAGTCTTTTTTTGAAAATGTGGACAGTATGTTCTCAATTTACTTGCAGCTGGAGCGTAACATGAAATAGACTAAAAAATTGATACAGCAAAAGTAATGCATTTGCAAGATAATGAGAGATCATTTGGGAGCAAGTCCATGTTTGTAATGACTTTTTACCAACGTCAAAATATCTCTCAACTATTGACATTCCTGCATCTGGGAAGGAAGAAGATAAAAATTACCAGTGAAAATTCCCGTTCAAGTTTGGTGAAAGATTTAATTTCTTCATCTGTCACAGTGTCACGAGCCCTGTGGATACTGTAGCTCAAGCCTCAGCACCAGAAGCACAGAGCCTTGGCAGTGCAGGGGGTAGAATTTAGCCAGAGGGATTCGTAAAGAAGCCAGAGGAGACAAACTTTACCCATTCTGCGCCTCCAACTGGTGTTCTGGCCAGTTGTCCTGACTGCTCTCCTACCTGAGAAGCCTGGGAATGCAGTGATTTAAAAACTGAGCCCGGATTGGAGATGTATATACTGACCTGAAAGATGCCACGAGGATTCTAGTAGCAGATAGATTTTTATGTGGGACAATAAAAAGTCAGTGTGGTGTCTGTAGTGGAAGGTAACTTGGAGATTATCTGGCTCAAACTTTTATTTTACAGGTGACTAGCTCAAGGTCACATAATAACTCAGTGGCAGAACTGGGACTGACCTGGGGTTTCTGAACCACAAGCTCACGCCCTCTCAGTGTTGCTGGTGTTCTGCTGGGCTGGTTCATGGGTGTGTAAGGTGTTAGAGGGCATGATTTGTTCCTGTTGGGATGCCCCACACAGGGCGCCCTGTTGCCTGGGACATTGCATCCGTGAGGAGCTATTCCTCTTGAGCATTGTCTTTTCTGGGGGTGAGTTTGCTTTGTTGAATGGAGAGTTGTGCTTGCCTGACTTTACTAACCAGCTGTGTGAGAGGTGGCATTTGCTTAATGGACAAATCCATAGTTTTGATTGTCAAATTACCCATTATCAACTAGTTTGGTAAAATCTTTATACTCAGGAAGGCCATAATTTAAAGTCTTACAAGAACTTGTATTTTTTTTTGCAGTGTCATTTTATTTATTTATTTGTTTATTTATTACGTAAGTTTCAGTTGTACAGCCATGTTACAATTCGACATCTGTGTACACTACAAAGTGCTCACCACCACAAGTTTAGTTACCCTCCATCGCCACACAGTTGATCCCTTCACTCATTTCGCCCACTCCCCAACCCTTTCCCCCCGGTACACACTAATCTGTTCTCTATCTATGAGTTTGTTTTTGTTTTTTTCAGGTCCTACATGAGTGAGATCAGATGGTATTTGTCTTTCTCTGTCTGACTTATTTTACTTAGCTTAATACCCTCAAGGTCCATCCATTTTGTTGCAAATGGCAAGATTTCATTCTTTTTATGGCTGAGTAGTATTCCATTGTGTATATATACCACATTTATCCATTCATCTATCAGTGGACACTTAGGTTGTTTCCATATCTTGGCTGTTGAAAATAATGCTTCAGTGAACATAGGGGTGCATATATCTTTTTGAATTAGTGTTTTGGTGTTCTTCCGATAAATACCCAGAAGTGGGATTGCTGAATTGTTTGGTAGTTCTATTCTTAGTTTTTTGAGGAAGCTCCATGCTGTTTTCCATAGTGTTGCATTAATCTACATTCTCACCAGCAGTGTACGAAGATTCCCTTTTCTCCACATCTTCTCCAACACTTATTTTTTGTCTTTTTGATAATAGCCATTCTAACAGACGTGAGATGATGTTTCATTTGATTTGCATTTCCCTAATAATTAGTCATGTTGAATATCTTTTCATTTGCCTATTGGCCATCTGAATGTCTTCTTTGGAAAAATGTCTATTCAGAATTTCTGCCCATTTTTAAATCAGGTTGTTTGTTTTTTTGTTGTTGAAGTGTCCAAGTTCTTTACATAGCTTGGATATTAACCCTTTGTTGGATGTATGATTTGCAAATATATTCTCCCATTTAGGAAGTTGCCTTTTTGGTTTTTTTTTTTTACTCTTGAGAAACATTAGCCCTGAGTTAACATCTGTTGCCAATCTTCCTCTTTTTGCTTGAGGAAGAGTGGCCCTGGGCTAACATCTGTCCCCATCTTCCTCTATTTTGTATATGGGACACTGCCACAGCCTGGCTTGATGAGTGGTGTGTACGTCTGCCCCCGGGATCCGAACCCGTGAACCCCGGGCTGCTAAAGCAGAGCATGTGAACTTAATCACTACGCCACCTGGTGGCCCTGCCTTTTCGTTTTGATGATGGTTTCCTTTGCTGTGCAGAAGCATGTTAGTTTGATATACTCCCACTTGTTTATTTCTGGTTTTGTTTCCCTTGTCTTTAGAGTCTGATCTACGAAGACGTTGCTAAGACCGATGGCCAGGACCTTACAGCCTATATTTTCTTCTGGGAGTTTTATGGTTTGAGGTTTTACATTCAAGTCTTTAATCCATTTTGAGTTAATTTTTTTGTGTGTGGTGTAAGATGGTGATCTAGTTTCACTCTTTTGCATGTGGCTGTCCAGTTTTCCCAGCACCATTTATTGAAGAGACTCTCCTTTCTCCATTTTACGTTCTTGGCTCCCTTGTCGTAGATGAACTGACTTTATATGTGTGGGTTTGTTTCTGGAGGAGCTTGTACTCTTGAAAGCTCCTCTCCCCTCATCTTAACATCTAAGACTAAATGCTGTCCTCCGTCCTCGTCATTGGTGCAGCTTGTTCCCATGTGTAACCTATCTTCTTATACATAGGGATTCTTAGTGGGGGTGGGGAGGCAACACGTAAAGATCCTCCTCCTTCGCTGAGAGTCACTGACTTAGTCCAATCCCTTTCTTCTACAGGTCTGGAAACAGAGACTAAGAAGTTATGGACTTGTCAAAAGTCTCACAGCAATGCATTTAAGATGATGTCCAGTCAGCTTGGGCTGCTATAACAAAACACTATAAACAGAGTGGCTTGTCAACAATAGGCATTTATTTCTCACAGTTCTGGAGGCTGGAAGTTCAAGATCATGGTGTCAGCATGGTCGGGTTCTGGTGAGGACCTTCTTCCGGGTTGCGGACAGCTGACTTCTTGTATCCTCTCATGGCAAAAAAAGAGCTAGCTAGCTCTCTGGCCTCATTTATGAGGGCACCATTCCCACTCTTGAGGGCTCCACCCTCATGACCTTATTACCTCCCAAAGGCCCCACCTCCAAATACCATCACATTGGGATTAGAATTGCAACATATGAATTTTGGGGGAACACAGCCTTCAGTCCATAACAGATGAAAACCCAAATTTATGGTTCTGCACAGGATTAAGTGTAGCAGATCTTTCGGAAACACTGTTCATGGCTCATTAGCATCTGTTCTGGTATCCAGCATATGCCGAGCGGCTGCAACATCTGATAGAGGCAGGGCTGGCCCAGAAGAATTTACTGGGAGAGAGTGTCTAATAACATGAACAATTGCATGTGAGTGTAACTGTGGCAGCGCAGACTGTGTGCTGGAAAGTGGCTCTCTTTTTGGAGGTATATCAACCATCTATCTGTATCTTCACGGATTTAGGAGAAAGACTGTGTTATTGGTCTCACAACCAATGGCATAATGAGCAATTTAGTTTCTTTCCAAGAGACTAGATATAAATCTGATCCTCTCCAGTCCAGTTTAGTCTGTCTTTCTTTTATGCTCTAACAGCATATTATTTGTATCTCTATTTAGCATGTGAGTCATTCCATTCTCCATCATGTTAGTGGTTCACATGTTGATAACGGGAAGAGGGCTGAAACAGGGAACTCACAGGACCCCACTGCCTAGCTTGGGAGGCACTTAGGAAATCTTTGGGAAATAAGGAAAATATTATTTGATACCCTTTAAGATGTTTATAGACCCATACATTTTAAAAGAGATTTCAAATAATTTAGCAACTAATTTGTTCATAATCTTGGTAATCATGCTGATAGTATCTGACATTATCCCCATGTATCGAAGTGAGAAATTGAAGTGAGGAGATTGAGTGACCTATAAGAAAGAGCTATCTTCTCATTTAGTCTGCTTCTGTGCACACTAGACCAGGACACAGAGATCCTGTTTTTCATTGCACAGAGTAACAAAGAGCAAACATTTTAGGGGAAAAACTCATGACTTTTAAAGTCAGTTGTGCCCTAAAACACTATTTTCAGTAAAATTATTTAATGTGGAAGGAATGTGGTCAAGAATTTAGTAACGTGATTTATAACGTGTAGCATCCAAGGGCATTTTCTTTGCTGAAACATATTCTTGAGATAGATAATTTTAGAATTTGGCTGCACAGTTCCTGACCCTAGGGTCTGCTCCGTCTTCCAGTACCATAACATGAGGGACTCCACTGATTTATACAAATAAAAAACATTATCATCAAGATTGAAAAACATATATATTATTATCCGCTTATGCACAAAGAAAACCTCACCAGGCAGCTTTCGTAGGCAGACTCCTGCCTGGTCCCTGCCGGACCTTAGCGCTCTCCATCTGCTGTTTAAGGCTGAGGCGAGGGCGCTTGTTAGCCTCCCTTCTTATTTTGCACATTTCAGGGATCAATGTGTCTGACACATATGTGGTCTAGATGGATATAGATTTAGAGATTGACATTTATGAAGATGAGGAAGCCTTGGGACTTACGGCACATGGATGGGTATTGTCCCACCATTGGACCAATTGGGTTTTTGAAGTTCTTTGTAAATGAAAATTCTGGGAACTTTGACTTATTAATTGCACATCTAATGGGTTCCTAGATTGTTAAAATAGTATTGATCTCAGTGTACTCATTTTCAACAGCTCTTTTCAATAGTTGATTTTTGGTAGTCTTCTTTTAGCCTGATTAAAACTGACTTATTATGGAGTACTGCTAATTGATGTATGTCAAACTCTATGACTGTGGGAGTGGGGTGGGGCAGACTTCCCAACCTTTAGAACCCCAGTTGGGAAATTTCCACAACCCAAGCGTGTGATTTTTCCATGGACGTTCTCCCAGCCACTCTCATGCACATCCTGCCTTCTCTTGCCCACTTTTTACCGTAACTAAAACTCATGAAGCCACAGAAGCCCCTCCATAATCCTTACCCTCTATGCCAAACTGTTGAGAACACCCTGGGCCTCAGATGCCGGGAGAGGAAACCTCAGGCCGGATACAAGCGTTTCAACCACGGGATGGCGTTGAGAACTGTGTTCTGAATTGGACAAAGCAAGGTGCTAAATCTGCTCTATATGCCTGCAATTGCTTTCCTGGATTTAGCCTTATTTTTAGCACGTTCTTACTGTCTATTTCTTTGATATTCAGGAAGACCTGTCCAAGAGTGTTTTTGTCACTGTGATTTCTTAGGAAGGATGAGGGATTCAGGAGATTGAGGAGGGACTGTGTTCTCAAGGCCTCAGTGGCAGCCTTTGGACGCTGGCGGCATATCTGCCAGGCCACCACTTGAATGCAGTGTCAGCCCTATAAGCCTCTGCTCTGTTAGAGAACCACACATGAGGACAAGTACTTGCAGGTAACACAGTGCTGCATGATAGAAAAAGTAAAGGCTCGCTTTCCTTTATCTTTTGAGAGCTTCGGTTTTGATGTCAGAAAAATCCTGGCTTTACCGTGTACTAGTTGGGGAAGTTTCTTAACACATTTGAGCCTCATTTTCCCCGTTTGTAAAGTGAGCATCTTAACGCACATATTCATAGCATTGCTGCGGGGATCAAATGAGTTCACGCGTGATGCAGCTGGCACAGCGTATGGCACGCGGTGGTTGTGCAGTTGTGTTCCTTCCCTTTTTTCTACTAGGGGATGTGCCCGGTTGAACACACCCGGGTCTTTTTTGCATACCGTGGCTCACCTGCAGTGATTTTCCAGGATGCTAGCTCCCCTTCCGCCCTCATCTCCACTGCCCGTCTCGTCTCTTTCCCTTTTCGTTGCTGGTTTGAGATGACTCCCTTCTTGGGGCACATGATGTTGGGAACTGCTAATGAGACAGTATACTTCCCAGACCAAGGGCCAGGGTCTGAATGAGCGCTTTACTGGGAAGAGAGGAAAGAGCGTAGCCGTCCTGTGGCTCTTCACCTGCGGTTCGGCGCTGCTGGGACCCGGCACTTGGAGGCTGGATGAACGTGGACTGCGGTGTGTGGAGGGAAAACTGTGAGCGTTCCTCTGCAGGTCGCTGCACTGAGAAGTACCGATGAGATTGTTGATGATCGTATGGAGGTATGAGCTGGCGGTCTCTTTAGTTTCATTATTAAAACAAGTGTGGTTTTGAGGGATGTGGATTTCCCCCCTTTTTATTCAGATGGCAAAGAGTATCCATTAAGGATGTCAATAAAGACCACATCAGGGATCTAGCCTCCGAAGCTGCCCCCTGCATGCTAACAGCGGAAAAGAAAACTGAAGTGGTGAGAATGAGAATGTGAGACTGGCGGCCAAATTAGAAACTCCTTGCAACTCCCGGCCTGCGGGTTCTGGAGTAACGTTATTTCTTGTCAAGGATGGAAAACAGCTCGGGTTCAGGGCCAAGTGATTATTCCACTTTGGCATTGCTGCCTTTCTGCCAAGTGCAATTCCGTTCAGACAGAGATTAATTAGCCAGGCAGAGACGGAAGTGGGTTGCGAGAGCACCGCCGAGAGAGGCGGCCGCGCCCACCTGCGGCAGAGCGCGCCGGGGGCCCGAGGGGCTCGCCGCCGGCCCGCGCGCTGTCCCGCAGACCCGGTCACCTGTGCGAGCGCGGGGACAGACGGCCTCCGAAGCTCCGCGGCGACACACCTCGCCCTCCATAGACGCTGTTACTCTCAGCGCCTCGGAGAGGACCTTCCAACTTAGGTGAAGGAAGAGACGAAATGGGACAGAGGCCTCCAGTCTCCAGGAGGCCGTCCCGGGGAGAAGGGGACCGCGCTTGCAGCCGCGGGCGGCTCCTGTCTTTCCCTGGGCCTGGTCTGCCATCCCGACGCTTGTGTGCCTGCGTGCAAAACGGAAACAATAGTATTTATTTTTTTCTATTACTTGCACTACAAAGACAGATGAGATAAAATCATGCAAACTGCGTCAGGGACCTGAAGACACGTTAGGAAGCTTCTTTACAGGAGGGCTTAGGCCCTTCCCGGAGTACTTTCCTTGCCTTTGCCTCCAGAGTGTTTTGCTTGGCCCTCCTTCCGCGGCTGCCTTCGTGGACGCGTGTGTCCCCCGGTGGAGTTCCTTACGGGCAGGGCGGCTGCGGCCCGCGGCGGCGCCCGGCCGTCCTCCCTCGGCGCCCGCTGGGCAGGCGGTGCGCGCTCGCCGCCCTCCCGCCCTCCCCGCCCGCGCTCCCGGGCGCGTCTGCGGGCGCAGCAGCAGCCTCGTGCGGTCCCGAGCCCCGCGCCCTCGAGCCGGGGCCGCGTCCCCAGAGCCGGGCTTTGCTGGCGGCCTCCGACCGTTTCGAAGCGTGTGGACCCTTTCCTTGCCTCGGGGAAAACTTCAAGAGGATTTGCTGTTTTTTGACGTTTCACTGCGTGGAAGCATTGGGGAGGGCGGGGAGTGGAGACGCTGACCGCGGGCCTTTCGCGGGGGGGCAGCACTGTCGCTCCGGACCCCAGCCTGGGAGCCGGTGTCTCCGGGGCTGACGGAGCATCCGAGGCGAGGAGCGAGTTAGGGCCGGCGCGCGGGCCGCGGGCACGGTTCTTTATTGCGAGGTTTGCTGCTTTTTGAGTTCTTTTTCAAGTGACTGCGACCCTGCCTTGCTTTTACACACAATTCTACATGGCTTTCACCGTTTACTTTAACCTTGATTCTATATATGTGTGTTTTTAACAAATATTTTGTATTTTACCCATTAAACTAGGGAGGAGAAAATATCCTGCTTTTGGGGGCAATACTTTGGATGAATTGAATTTAAATCCTAAATGACTTAAAATTTTACCATTTTGTAATATCTCCTACATTTAAGACATGGAAATTCACAGGGGCTGTTTCCTATTTTTATTTTAGATTCCTTTCCATTCTGAGAAGCCAAGATATTTTCACCCGGTGGAGGAATGACGTAGTTCCATCCTAATCTTGTCTTATACTTGCAGGTAAGTGAGTCAGTTGATCATAAATTACTTAAGAAACAGACCTGGGTATGGTCCGAGTTGTATTCCGTATCCTGGCTATGTTTGAAATGTGTTAAATTTCATTTTACTTTCAATAGTTTGATTAATAACAAGTTATTATGTGAGACATGCAGACTTTTTCAAAGTGATGGCATTCCTGAGCTGCTTTGAATCCTTCTACTCCTTTGTAAAGCCTGCAGTCTACATTTAACCTTACCAACTTCTTCCGAATTTCTCTCTTCTCAAAGTGGCAAATCACTTAAACCAATAATGTAGTTAGAAGAACTCATAATTCTTTCTTAAAAAATGTTCACTTGAATAGGAACATTTGTTCTCTTTTTGGAAGTTGTGACAGAATATTAAGTTTTCTCAAATATTTAGCCTTAATCAAATGGGCACCATAATTTTGACCATGCTATAATTATTTAAGTAAAAATGTTTAGGGAATTGAAGAATGACCTTCCTTTCTAACTTATACCATCTTAGGGATGTGCTCTCTAGAAGTCTTGGAGAATAGTGCCCTAATGGATTAGGCAGTTGGTTTTAGTTTGGGGACCAATGTAAATCTCTGGAACATTGTTTCAGTTCTGCTCTTGTAACCGATGATTTTGAATTTCTCTGCAATAAGATATTTTTATTATATCTGGCAAGAGTAAACTTAAAAAAAACACCAAGAACCTTAGGGACATCATGAATGTTGAAATGCAACAGTATGAAATGGGAAGTTGTATATATGGTTCCCTTCTTCAGCTGAGCAAACCTTTTTTAGTTTCCTCTAGAAATGATTCAGTAGACATAAAATTGAAAATAAGTAAGCCGTGCTCAGCATTTGCATATCTTCAAGAAGCTCTCTTCGCCCTTCCTCTTTATTTAACGAATTTCTATAGAGGTTTTGTTCATGATTTTGTATTTTTTGTTTTTACTTTTGTTACATTGATTAAGATAAAAGAGTGGAAGTCAAAACATTTGATTTGGTTTTGCGTTAATGAACTGCTTTGTACTAAAACTAAATGAGGAGTTAAAAAGGGATTGTATCCGAGTTACTAATAACAGAAAAATAAAAACAGCCTTGGCCAAAAGTTAATGAAACGAACAAAAATAATCAAAGAATCATTCTTCACAAATTCCTTTCTGAGTAGAAAGTCAAGTTGCTGAGAGGCCTGGGTGATTTAGGGCCCACTTGGGGGTCATATGGGATTGTGCTAATCTTAGGTCTGTGATGTTTAATGTTTTGAGAGTGACTTGGATGATGTAGAAGAGAATGTCATTAGAACACCATGTAGACCATAAATACTCAAACCTTGAGAGAATAGTAGAAAAGAGGCAAAGGAAACTTTACAAAATACAGAAGCCGTCAAAAGCTGGGTAAGGTCCCCTTGGGCAAATGCAAAGTGGTAGGATGTTAATTCTCTACTGTGAAGCTACTGGAGTAGCGGAAGCCAGAGCCACACAGCGCGAGCTGGGTTTCAGGGGGCGAGGATGGTGCTGTGGATCCCTGTGCAGACACACGGGACGTTGCCAGGGCGCCGAGGCTCCACCTGGCTAGCACTCCACCAAGTGCTAGCTTGGGAAGCCGGTTTTCCAGGACCCTCTCCTTTATAGACTCAGGGTGTGGACTTTGAGCAATGGACCTTCATCAGACCTGCAAGAAACAAACATATAAACCGGGAAAAGAGTGACTGGGTTGTTTTTTCCTTGTGGTAGGTGGTCAGGGAACGCAAGCAAGGAGAGTTCATGTTTTGGTTCAGATATTTCATAGCATTAGGCCATAGAAGGTTTGCAGTGGGATACCCTGGTGTCACACACACGTCCTTCACAGTGCCTGTTCCTCACCGCGCCTTCTCAGTGAATTGCTGCTCACGTTTTTACGGCCACCCTGTGCCCCGTTGATGTATTTCCTCACTCTCCCTGCACATTTCCACACATCCTTTCTTCCTTTCCTCCTGTCAAGGGAAAGGTGTGCCGCTGTCTTTCAGTGGCCCCTCCCCTGACCTGTGCTCCTGGTCACACCCTCTCTGGTCTCCCATCTTCTGCTCCTCTCCTGCCGGTCCCTCGCCCACTCACTCCGCCTGCTTGAAGCTGGGTTGGTCTCCATACCCCTCCTCCTACCTGGAATGCCTTCTTCCTCACCACCCTCACTTCCCCGCCCGGGGAACTTGTACTGGTCCTTCAGCAGCCGTGGGGTGTTCCTCAACAGGCGTCTCCACACTTAGAGACAGCTCCGGGCACCCAGGAGGCACTGAAGAGAGGAGTGAGTGGGTGAGTGAGTGATGGAGAAGTGGATAACGGGATGTCCCCGGCCCCAAAGTGCCACCTCTTCCTCCCCAGCCCGTTCCACATTCTCTGTACCGAGCATGTCACTGTGTTGTCGTTACTGTGAGCACGATGGTCTCCCGGCTCATCCATGAGCAGGGCACAGACCTTTCTGCTCTCAGGTCTGTGGTCTGCTTAGTTGCTTGTGTAGCGTCTGGGCAACGGAAGCTCTCTTGGTAGAGAAATAACTCCATAGGCCTTTTGCAGTTCTGGGAGCCCATGCAATGCGACTACCAGATAACAGAAAATGGTAGCTGATTCAATATTTTTCTGGAAGAAAATACTAATATAAATCTATAATGTGGTAACTTGTCAAGTTGCTCATATTAGAAAAACCAGAGAACTGAGTAGAGCAGTGTGCATTTTATAAAGTGGCCTTCTTTTGGACGTGTTTTAGACTTTTAAAATATTTCCATTTAATGGAATGAAGTGTGACATAAAGTCTGTAAGCTTTTACCGAGTTTCAGCTTTTGCTGCTACAGTTTGAATTTATACTCCTGAGCCACAGTTTGTTTTCAGCAGATGCAGCCACGCCAGGCCTGCGCCAGGAGACTCACACAGCACCAGCGCGGGTATCCAGTGGCGCTTGCCTTCTCGGGGGTTTCATTTCTTCCTGTTGATCGACACTTAATTAGGCCTTGTTTTTTGTCTTTTCTGTTCTGTTTTGGGGCTCTGCTTATTGAGATTCCCTTTTCTTCGAGTTAGTTCATCACCTCCAAGCCTGCCCTTCAGCCTCTCACTCTTGTTCTGCAGTCCCCTCTCTGCAGTGCCTTCTCCTTGCTCTGTGCCCTCCTTACTCTGTTCCTGCTCTGGGACCCAGCTCTGGAAAGTCTTTCCAGAGCCCTGGCCGAGGCTGGGTCATTGTGCCTGCCTCCCTCTCACCTTGTTTTCCCCATTGTGTACAGTTGTTGACCTGTTAGCTGTCTGTCCTGTGGCCCCCACTGCCCTCAAAGGAGGCACTGTCTCTGCATTTTCAGCATCTGGCGTATCTCTCTTCATATTCATCTTCGCAAACAAATGTTTGCATGCATTTCTGGTATCTCAAAACCCTCATCAGAACCCATCAATGGCAGTATTTTAATTTGCTGAGCGCTTCACGAGGTACTGATCTTCCCTCTGCCTGCTTCCTCCTTTTTGACGTTTGTGTTTTCTGTGCTGCTACCACGGAGGTGAGGGGTTTGCACCCAGGCGGTCTGACTCCAGCGCCAGGGCCTGCCTAGTTAAATAAGTTTAAAAAGTCAGTCAGTGAAGTTGGGAAGCAGCCCGAGGTGTCTATCGATAGGTGACTGGGTAAACACAATGTGGTCTACACAAGAATGAAATATTATTCTACCTTAAAAAGGAAAGAAATTCTGACACATGTTACAGCATAGATGAACCTTGAGGATGTTATACTAATTGAAATAAGCCAGTCATAAAAGGACAAACGACTGTATGATTCCACTTAGATGAGGCATCTAAAGTAGCCATATTCATAAAGACGGAGAGTAGCCTGGTGGTGGCCGGGGCCCGAGGGGAGGGGAGAATCGAGGGTAGCTCAGTTGGTGGAGAGTTTCAATTTTGCGAGATGAAAAATTCCTGGAGATTGGTCACACAGCAGTGTGAATGCACTTAACACCACTGAGCTGTCTGCTTAAAAATCGGGAAGATGGTCAATTTTATGTTTTATGTATTTTTACCATGATTAAAAATAACAAAAAGTAAGTCAAAGGCCTTGCTTTAAAACGATAATTAATCCTTCTAAAAGTAAAAAAATGAAATAAATTTCTTTGCTTTGGGCACTTTTCCTTCCTTGAGCTTTTTCATTTGTTCAGATTTTAAAATCACTTTTTATTTAAGAATGTGTAATCTAATAAAAACAAACTGTATTTACATTGATAAGACTTTTGGAATTTAATTTTAGACCTTGTTATTCCTTTTCTTACTGTTACCTATATATGCAGTTAAAATCAGATTCAGGAGGCCGGCCCGGTGGTGCAGCGGTTAAGTTCACATGGTCCACTTCTGCCGCCCAGGGTTCGCGGGTCGGATCTCAGGCGCAGACCTACACACCGCTCATCAAGCCATGCTGTGGCAGGCGTCCCACACACAAAATAGAGGAAGACTGGCGTAGATGTTAGCTCAGCGACAGTCTTCCTCAGCAAAAAGAAGAGGATTGGTGGCAGATTAGCTCAGGGCTAATCTTCTTCTTCAAAAAAGTCAGATTCAAAATTACTCCTTCCTCACCTGTTTTGCTTCGGTAAAGATGATAGGATCTTATTGCTCATCCAGAAATATTTGTATGACACTTAAGCATTGCTTTTATGATTAAGAGCAGAAATGTTTGTTCTGTCACAGGCAGAGGGCACGACAAGCTCCAGGGTTTATTTGATTGCTCATGAGGAGTCAGCTCCTTCTGTCTTTTTTTTCTTCCTTCACTCTATTGGACCTTTCATGTGGAAAATCATGACTCAAAAACTGTAAATAACACTCTGGTGCTCGAAAAGAGCACAGTTTCAACATGTTCAGCTGACACTCAGGTAGCAGTTCTCTTTTTACTCAAAGGTTCCCGCCCACTGTGTACTGAGTTTCCCGCAGGACTTTAGCCGAACCTGGAAGCCGGTTGGCCAGGGGCGCGTGTTGAGCCGGGACGGTGGGGATCTGATGGAGCTGTGTGAAAGGTTTGAGGGCAGAGGTGGGGTGAGGACTAGAGATGGACGCTGGGCAAAAGAAAGAATTATAGCCTTCTAGAAGCTTCCAGCTCCATTGTTCCTTAGATTTTTTAACATTACAAACATGATCCTGTAGTGAGGGCCACCAGAAAAAACAAAATTCATCTCCACCACTGGGAAACTATCTAATCCAAGTTGATACTGCAACTTTTCTTCTAAAAGCCTTGAAAAATATATGGCAGTTAGAAATGCTAATGTTTACACTTAACTGTTTTAATAAAGAGTTGCATATTTTCAACTCAACAAACGTAATGAGACTTACTTACATGTTAGACTTTGAGTGTACTTTGTGGTTGCCGAGTGCCAATTCTTGGACTGGGATCCAGTCTCTGGTGAAGGTGTCAGTCGTCTGCAGAGAAACAAGAATAAGGTGATGTTTTCAAAGAGCTAATATTCGCTTTAAAAGAATAACCTTTACTTTGAGGTTCTGGTCTTTTTTCTTATGTATTAAAATTTGAAATATCTATCCTTTTAGAATATAATGATAGCTAATATTTAAACTGATATTTCTTGGTGGTTAAAATGTTGGATATTATTTAGGATTCTTGGTTACAAGAAATAGAAATCAGCTAGGCTAACTTCAACAGGACAGGAGCCTTTTGGAAGAAGATCCCACAAAACTGATAGGAGAACCAATTTCATTAATAATCAAAACTTGCAGCCGGGGCTACTTGTATCATTAAATGTGTTTTCTAAGTTTAGAAAACATGTGAATAGCCACACTTGTCCCAAACCTGTGGGATATATGTCAAAGAATAGGGGTCTTGATAGGGGAAAAAAAGATTAAATGAAAATTAAATTAAGTACTATCATGTGATTTGTAACATGTGACTTTTTTGATAATTTTTTGTGGCAAAGCAGAATAAAACACTTAGCTGTAGCCTTGGAAAAATTGTCCTAATCTTTTTTTCAGATGTACATCATAATGTATTTCTAATTCTGTGTAGATTCCATCATGTTCACCACCCAAAGGCTAATTATAATCCATCACCACACACATGAGCCTAATCACCCCTTTGCCTTCCTCCCTTCTCCTTTCCCCTCTGGTAACCACCAATCCAATCTATGTTGCTACGTGTGTGTTTGTCGTTATTTTTGTCTTCTACTTATGAGTGAGATCATACGGTATTTGACTTTCTCCCGCTGACTTATTTCACTTCGCATAATATCCTCAAGGTCCATCCATGTTGTCACAAATGTCTGGATTTCATCATTTCTTATGGCTGAGTAGCAGTCCATCGTGTATAAATACCACATCTTCTTTATCCATTCGTCCCTTGATGGGCACCTAGGTTGCTTCCAAGTCTTGGCTATGGTGTATAATGCTGCAATGAACATAGGGGTGCAAGTATCTTTATGCCTTTGTGTTTTCAAGTTCTTTGGATAAATACCCAGTAGTGGGATAGCTGGATCATATGGTAGATCTATCCTTAATTTTCTGAGGAAACTCCATTCTGTATTCCATAGTGGCTGCACCAGTTTGCACACCCACCAGCAGTGTATGAGGGTGTCCTTCTCTCCACATCCTCTCTAACACTTATTGTTTTCTGTCTTGTTAATTATAGCCATTCTGGCCGGAGTGGGGTGATACGTCATTGTAGTTTTGATTTGCATTTTGCTGATAGCTAACGATGTTGAGCATCTTTTCATGTGCCTGTTGGCCATCGTATATCTTCTTTAGAGAAATCTCTGTTCACATCTTTTGCCCATTTTTTAATCGGGTTGTTGGTTTTTTTGTTGTTGAGATGTGTGAGTTCTTTGTATATTTTCGATATTAACCCCTTATCTGATATATGATTTGCAAATATCTTCTCCCAATTATTAGGTTGTCTTTTTGTTTTGTTGATGGTTTCCTTTGCTGTGCAGAAGCTTTTTAGTTTGATGTAGTCCCATTTGTTTATTTTTTCTGTTGTTTCCCTTGCCCAGTCAGACGTGGTACTTGAAAATATGCTGCTGAGACTGGTGTTGAAGAGCGTGTTGCATATGTTTTCTTCTAGAAGTTTCCTGGTTTCAGGTCTTACATTCAAGTCTTTAATCTATTTTGAGTTGATTTTTGTGCATGGTGTAAGGGAATGGTCTACTTTCATTCTTTTGCATGTGGCTGTCCAGTTTTCCCAACATCATTTATTGAAGAGACTCTCCTTTCTCCATCATATGCTCTTGGCTCCCTTGTCGAATATTAGCTGTCCATAAACGTGTGGGTTTACTTCTGGGCTCTCAATTCTCTTCCATTGATCTGTGTGTCTGTTTTTGTGCCAGTACCATGCTGTTTTGGTTACTATAGCTTTGTAGTATATTTTGAAATCAGAGAATGTGATACCTCCAGCTTTGTTCTTTTTCCTCAGGACTTTGGCTATTCAGAGTCTTTTGTTGTTCCATATAAATTTTAGGATTCTTTGTTCTATTTCTGTGAAAAGTGTTGTTGGAACTTTGATAGGGATTGCATTGAATCTATAGATTGCTTTAGGAAGTATGGACTTTTTAATGTGTTGATTCTTCTAATCCAAGAGCACGGAATATCTTTCCATTTCTTTGTGTCTTCTTTGATTTCTTTCAACAATGTTTTATAGTTTTCGGTGTACAGATCTTTCACCTCTTTGGTTAAGTTTATTCCTAGATATTTCATTCTTTTTGTTGCAATTGTAAATGGGATTGTATTCTTAATTTCTCTTTCTGCTACTTCATTGTTAGTGTATAGAAATGCAACTGATTTTTGTATGTTGATTTTGGAAAATTGTCCTAATTTGAGTCATGACCTGAATTTGGATGAGAACTGTCCCTGGCTGTGGATTAGGTGACAGCGTGTGGGCTGGTTGGATTGTTTGTGTTATATGAGTACCTAACTTTTCTTTCCCTGAAGTCATAGTTGTGTGTTTTGATCTCATTGTTATTGTTCATCTCATTGTAATGTGATGCATGGCATTTTAACTCTTATTTTTGGTATTTAGAAAGCCAGATTATGGATAACAGATGTGACCTGACTTCTCCCCAGTATTTGACACTTTGATCACCGGCCTTGAAACTCTCACTTCCCTTGGCTTGTATAACATGACAATAAGCTCCTCTAGTTTTTTCCTTACTTCTTGGACTGTTCCTGCATAGTCCCCTTTCCCATTCCTTATATATTGGTGTTCCCTTAGCCTTCCAGACTCTCTGTCCTCTCACCCTATGTCATCTCTGTAGTTTCTCTGGTCTAAATGGTGAGCTGTCTTCCATTTACGGCTGACTTCCAAATTTGTCCCCCAGCTCACTCTACTCTCCTGTGCCGCCGACTCCCGGCCATCTCTACTGCCTATCCCTCTGGCAGCCCCGCTCACCATGGCCCCGGCTGAGCTCTTCCTTTGGTCACCAGTCTAATCCTCCTACTTCCGCCCAGTTACCCAGGCCAGAAATCCAGAAGGCACCCCTGACTTCCTTACTTTACTTCACCAAGTGCTATCATCTCTGTGTTAGCTCAGGCCCTCATTTAACACTTTCACTTGGACTACTGCCCTGCTTTCCTTGTCTCCCTACCACACTACCCACCACCCTGCCATGACAGTGGCCTTTCAAAAGTGCATCTTTGCTCATGTTGCTCCTGGTCTGGAACATACTAGTGTTGTCCTGGCACCTCCAGGGTAACCCGTGCTCTGGTGTGCCAACCAACCCAAACCCCATGTGGCTCCCTGGCATGACTCTCTCTGCCCAGGGCCAGGGTGTGCTGTTTCCTCTCCCTGGGATGTCTTCCCAAGCTCATTGGATGGGCCAGCTCCTACTCATTCTCCATGACTTGGCTTTGGTGGTGCTTTCTTCCGGGTCCGCTTCCCCTAGGCTGACTTGCAGGTTAACTCCCCATTTATGGCACTTACTAAATGGTGTTACTGCCATTTGATTTTCTCGCCTTTCTTTCCTGTTAACTAGCCTGCAGTTTCTGGAGGGTCCTGGGCTCTACTGGGACAACGTCTCATCCTCAGTGCCCAGTACAATGCCTGGCACATCGCAGGTGCTGACAGACGTCTACTGGATATGTGAGTGTGAATGAGTGGTGCATGGACCTCCTGCCGTTCTCCCGAGGAAGGCGGTGAAACGGATGGCACAGGATCTGAGGCTTCAATTAATTTAAAAGAATATCTTTCTTCTTACCTCTTTGGCTAGTCTTTATCTCCCCCCCTCAAGGAAGGTCTTTCATTTTTTCCTGAATAAAATCATGGGAGAAACTGAAGACAAAAAAGTATATGAATGAGAGAAAATAATTAACTTTTAGAAAGGTCAAAGGTGCATCAGAAAAAAACCTTCTTGTTATCCTCTTTGCTGCACTTTGAATTTCTTGTTACCAATTGTTTCATTTTGATTTGGGGAACAAAAACGAAAATAGCTGCCAATGTGGTAACTTGCGCTTGTTGGTGTCTTCGTAAGATACATTCAGGTCGTTTTCTTCCCTGTAGAAGCAGAGTAAAGGAATTACGTAGGCATTTCCTTTCCACTGAATTTCTTCTGTAATTTAGGCCACACATGGTGATGACCATGGCCTTTCTCCCCTCCTATTGTTGGGCAGTTTGGTGTTGGAACCATTGCTGGACTGTTTCTAGATGAGAGGCAGTTGTCTTCACAAGAGTTCTAGAATCAGGATTGGAACCTCAGGGCCATTCCTCGTTAGCAGTGGGAGCCAGTGCTGTTTAACCCATCTGTACTTTGCTTTCTTCATCTGGAAAATGGAATGAATAGTACCAGTTAAGAGTTCTTGTAAGGGTTGAGATTAATGTTTGTGAAGTACCTGGCACATAGTAGGTATACAATAAATTGTCAATATTAACATGATGTAAACGTTTACATTATTCTAAAATGGAAAAAATCTCTGATCACTGCCTTTTCCTTTTCTGACTTACGTAGTTGAAATAATTCAATTAATGAGTTAAATAGACGTTAGCTTGGATGTCAGCCATTGCTCGATGCTGGAGATTCAGGGAGGAACGTTTGACAGTCCCTGCCCTCGAGGAGCAGGCTAGAGGGAGAAACAGGAAGGAACAGTTTCAGCGCAAGATTGAGCAAGGCCATGAGGCGGATGGGTTGGGGAGCAGGCAGGGGGCCTCTCGCCTAGCTGGGGGGAATGGACTATAGGAATCAGTCCCAAAAAGCGATGCTTGAGCTGAGGTCTTGGTGGACGTGTAGGAATTAGCTAGGCAGCTTAGCCCCAAGGGTCCTTTTCTCTGTCCGGGCCTCCAACTAGTTTAATGAAGATGAAAACCATCCTCCCTGATGTTACTCATACCCTGTAAGGGAATCCATGGACACTTAAAAGAACACCCCATACTCCTTTAGGTCTGGCTCTGAGGCTGGGGCTCCCAGCGTGAGAAGGGTCTGTTAGAACTGAAGCCCATAGCGTGAGTCCTGGAGCCATTGCAGCCAAGTCTGCTGGGATCTGGAGAACAAACCAGATCCCTAGGCTCCACTCCAGACCTACAGGATCAGAATCATTAGGGGAACTCAGTTACTGTGGCTCTGCCTGCAGGAGGACCACAGAATGACGCTGACTGCGCCTCCACGTGGCGAACCTCAGCAACCAGGGCCCCTGCAGGAGATGGAATCGTTTTCGTTCTAGGCTTGACATCTTCAGCTCTTTTCACTGTTCTTACATGTCATGCACTCTAGAACCTTCAACAGGCTCATGAGTAGAGAACCTCTTTTTATGGGCTTTGGTTTCATCACACTATTGATTTATCGTGAATTCCTGTCATTAAGACCATATATTTTTGATATATGTATGTGTTCTTTTTCTTCAGTTTTATTGAGGTATAATTGACAAATAAAATTGGAAGATATTCGAAGTGTACTACGTAATGACACATATATTCTTTGGCTGTGGCGCAAGTATCCTTAGTTACTTAGCAGTTGTTTTCTTGTGCTAAAATGTGGTACAGTACTTTACTTTTGGAAAATAATTGATTTGGAAATAATTTCAAATTATAGAAAAGTTGCATAAATAAGAATAGTACAAAGAACACTCATATAACCTTGACCCAGATGGACCTATTGGTAATATTTTGCACTGTTTGCTTTTCATTTGTGCCCCTTCTCTCTCTCTCTAGTATATACATTAAAAATTAATATACCTCATTTTTTTCTACACCATTTGAGAATAAATTTATACATCACAGCCCTTTACTCCTAAATAATTCAGTGTATATTTTCTAGGAATAAAGATATTCTCTAAAATAACAATAGTGCAGGTATCAGTCGGTAAATCTAACATTTATTTAAATTTATCCAATGTACTCTGTTTCGGTTTTGTAAATGGACTTACCTAGTGTCTTTTATAACTTCTCCCCTCCAGTACTGGGATCGGGTACTGCATTTAGTTGTTATGTCTCTAGATTCCTTTAATCTGAACCGTTTTCATAGCCTTTCTTTGTCTTTTGTGAAATTATGTTTTTGAAGAATACAATCTTTTTTCTTTTAAAGAATATTCCTCATTTTGGGTTAGCCGAGCGTTTTCATGATTGGGTTCGGGCTCTGCATCCCCATCAGGAATTCTACACAAGTGATGTGTTCTTATCAGGTATCCCATTGGGAGGCATGTGGTTGCCACCTGCCCCTTGTTGGCGAGGCTGATTTTGATGACCCAGGCAAGATGATGTTCCGTTTCTTCACTGTGGTCACTCTTGTTCTGCTGGCAACTAATAAGAAATATGTTACTTTTTTTTTTTTTTTTTACAGATTTTATTTTTTCCTTTTTCTCCCCAAAGCCCCCAGTACATAGTTGTATATTCTTCGTTGTGGGTTCCTCCAGTTGTGATACGTGGGACGCCGCCTCAGCGTGGCCCGACGAGCAGTGCCATGTCCACGCCCAGGATTCGAACCAACGAAACACTGGGCCGCCTGCAGCGGAGCGCGCAAACTTAACCACTCGGCCACGGGGCCAGCCCCAAGAAATATGTTACTTTTACCCCTTTTGTTTCGATATCTATCAGTCAATTATTTGCCTATAATGAAATTAGCATACTTTCTTTTTTTTTTTGCTGGGAAGGATTCACCCTGAGCTAACATCATTTGCCAATCTTCCTTTTTTTTCCTCTCTCCCCAAAGCCCCAGTACAAAGTTGTATATTCTAGTTGTAGGTCCTTCTAGTTCTTCTATGCGACCATTTCTTCTATGTGACTGGACGTGTGGTGTGGTTCTGCGCTTGGGAATGGGGCCTGGCCCCCCCCAAGTGGAGTGTACCAAACTTTAACTGCTAGGCCTTCAGGGCTGGCTCAAAATTAACCTTCCTTTTTTTCAAAGAATTTTTTTTTTTCCCGAGGAAGATTAGCCCTGGGCTTACATCTGCGAATCCTCCTGTTTTTGCTGAGGAAGACTGGCCCTGAGCTAACATTCATGCCCGTCTTCCTCTACTTTATATGTGGGATGCCTGCAACAGCGTGGCTTGCCAAGCGGTGCCATAGACATAGACACCCGGGGTCAGAACCTGTGATCCCCGGGCCGCCGAAGCGGAACGTGCGCACTTACCTGCTGCGCCACTGGGCCGGCCCCGAAATGAGCATTCTTAAAGCCTGTTCTTTTGACAGTTAAGATGTTTGGCTTATGTGGCGGCTCCCACCTGATCTTTATTTTGTGGCGAGCCTCAGTTGGATTGAAGACTGATGGATATAAGGCCTGAAAGGGAACTGAAGTAACCGTAATTGATTTTTTACAGAATGCTTGTGTTTGGTAGCATGGTGAATTATTCTGAAGAGCCTCCATTCCTAAGTTCATAATAAAAAAACTACGGTCTAGTGACAATATGAAAATATGCCTTTAGTTACAGGCTGTGTTTACTATATGTATTCATTCTTCCCTCCCATATTTGAACCCTCCAGAAACAAAGGTGGCAGCGGCCCTACAATGTGTGGACTGATGACCTCGTGGTCCTGACCCTTCTGCAGGGGCCCCTGCAGCTGTTGTTGTCACTGTGGCTGCTCAAGGAGGTGGCCCAGGAGCTGATCTCTTTTTTCAAATATCTGCTCTTTAGAAACTAAACTTTTTGATTCTCTGCCCTCTTTTGGAGATTGACCAAGATGTTAGGTCAAAGGTTTCACTTTCTCAGTTCTTGGTGCCGTTAGTGTCTCATCAGTTTTTCCAGCACCCTTTGACTAAAAGAAATGGCTGACAGTTTTTTCATTGAGTAGTTAGGTCCACTAGCTTATGAGTATTTATGTCCTAACAACTTAGTAGTGGTTTGAAAAAATTAATATAATAAATTGATAGAAAAATAATAGTTTTATCTCGTTCTTAACCACAGTTGCTTAATAACGAGATGTGTGCATTTCTTGGGCTCTGCACAGCTCTTAAACCTTGCAGTCAGATTAGACACTGCCACTTCATTTTGTGTAGCGGTTGCTTTTTATCACAGTGACTGCTAAAAATGTAGTTTCCCAAAGATATGATCATCATCAAAAGGAATGTGGCTCGACCTAATGTTGACAGTGTGAACTGCCTCGAGCTGGTAGTTTGCATGATGTCCAATAGATGTTGAGTATTGCAGTTTGCTTGAAAGTTTAAAATACTCTGAAGCATAACCGTGAGTTCCCTTTGCTGCCCTGGGGTGCCTCGGTGCACAGTTTGAGAACGATCAATTTAGCTATAAGTTAATCTTTCTGGGGATGTTTTGCAATCTTTCTGTAGCTTTAAGCCACCCAAATATGTGCCTTAAGGGCAAATTAGGGGTTAAATAACTGTAAGGAGCAAGATTATAATTCACCACACACGGACAGAAGACAGGATGACATTTCAACCTAGTTGGCAAACGATGAAAATTCTTTCTTTCGTGTATGATACATTGAGTAGAGAGGTCTGATTTTTACCACTTGGACAGGATTGCGTTGTACCCTGCTTACTTGTGAATGAAACCATAGCTATTTAATTACATTGTTTATTTGATAAAATTTTCTTACTTAACTTTTTTGATTTGGTTCATGTATTATTCTCCCTACAAGCTGCTTATTTTCTGTGGGTTAATGATTTGCTTGTAAAATACTTTAGCATTATCCACTTCAGGCTTTGGAAGAATGCTATAAATCTTCTCAAAACCAGGGTTGTTATAAGATTTATATCTTGGTGTAACAAGATACAATAGCTGTGCAAATTAGCTAGATCGTAGTGGAAATTAGATCGAGTTGATGTAATAATTTTAATTTTCTGTATTTGGGCTTCAGCTAGGAAAAGACTCTCCTGATAGAAATGAGATATTTTGAAAATCTAGGTAGCTTTAGAGTGATGGCTAGAGGCTGCCCAGTCTGAGAACTTCTGAGTGGAGGACCTTGGCACACGGCTCTCCCATGAAAGAACCTCCAGTGCCCTGCCTGGACTACTCCACGTGAACAGGAATCAGAGATTGTATCACCCCAGACAGGCCTTAAACAAATGGACCGCCATGGTCTCTTGAACAGGGCCTCAAACTGAGTGCAGCAGATCTCGGTCCTGCTCCCAGCCTAGCATCCACAAGCTCCATGCCCTGGGCTGGGCTTGTCCTGTGACCACAGGGTGTTTAGCACTCCTGGGCCCACTCAGTCTTTGTGTCCCCCAGAATGCCCTGGCCCCCCACCCCACAAACATTTCTAAACACCCCTTAACTGCTGTGCTTGAGTCGGATTCAAAGCCAGTCCTTGTTTAACAGATGAGGAAACTGAGGCTCAGAGAAGTAAAGGGTCATCTAAGGTCACATGTGCAAGTGCAGCTAGGATCCCACTCGTCTGGAATTCATGCCATGCACAGAGCTGCCAAAGTCACTTCTCTGAGCTCTAACATTTCAAGATTTGTGTGATCAAAGGGAGACAGGCATTATAATAGTGAATAAACCTTGGAAGAAAATAGAAATGACAAAAATCCAATTAATTTGCTAAATATTTGGATTCTTAGATCTAGACTAAAAGCTTCACGAGGGCAGGGATTTTGATCTCTTATTCGCTGCTGTATTTCCAACCCCTGAATGCAGCCTGGTGCGTGGGAGACGCTCAGCCAATGTGCTGAGTGAGGGCACGGGCACACTGTATTTGTGGGTAATGTGTAGGGCGCTCTTTGTACTTAGGTGATCAGTATTCTGGTAGGACATGAGTGACTGGATTCTTTTTAGGTTTGCTTAGATGAACTTAATTTCACTTTACTCAGAATCAAATAATAATCTATAGGAGTAATAACGATGTCTGTGATGAGCTCTCACTGGCTAGAATATGATATTGAAGCTAGTATTATGATATTAATATCTTTGTCATCACCAACTGAATACCCTGCCTGTGGCTTTTCATTGTTGCATGTGTGTAATCCTGGCCACAAAAGAAATGCAAGTCAGAAACTGATCACAGCTAGAAGGCTACCACTTGCGTTGAGAATTTAAAATTCTGATTCCCTAGAAGGGAAACAGAGGGAAGAAAGTCGTGCCTCTTGACAGCTGTGGCATCATCTGACCTGAAGTTGGAGGTACCTTCCTTGTGAGGATCTCTCTTGTAAAGCAGGCCTATGTGTGCCCTTGCTGCTAGCTCCGCGAGTAACAGCTCACAGGGCTCCTACAAGCATCATCTTGATGGAGGAAGGAGGTTTGCAGTATTGCAGAGAAAGTGAATACCCCTGGAAACTTTTTCCAGGAAATTCGGCGATATGTGCACAGTTTCATTTTGATTCACCACTTGGTAGCTATTCCTTTTTTTTTTAAATTACTTATGTTCTTTTCTTTTGGGACCAAGTTAGAAAGTGTTGAGTTGTTTCAAGTAGCCTGCCAAGTAGAGAGAAGCGGGAGGCAGGGTCCTCCTCTCCCGATTCTAACTGATCTGCAGCTGGAGTCAGTGCTCAGTGACTGTCCTCCGAGTGCTCCAGCCCCCAGTGCAGGAACGCAGACAATCTTTGAAATGAATGTTTTCACCTTACTGTCCTTTCAGGAAACTAGAGATTCCAGAGGAACCTGGAGAACTCTAGAGGAAACTAGAAACAACTCATGGAGGACAATTACGTCAGACCAATATTTCCCAAATTGTCCTTCAGAGAGTACTAATGCTACGGGATGCTTTTCCAAAGGACATACTTGTGACAAATAAGTTTGGAAAATACCATATATTGTATTCCTCTCTTGCAGGGTACAATGCTCCTTGGTCTAGTGAAGGTTCTGGGAGTTTCAAAGTAAACACAAATGTTTGTTTTAACCTTGTGGTTCCCAGCTTTCTTCTCCACAAGGCCCTTTTCTGGCATCGCAGTTCCCAGCCTCTTTAAGAGCACTGTACTGCCACCCAGCCTGAGAAGTGCTGCCCTCGAGGGGACGACTCGGCTCCGAGTCTACCTTGCCCCTGACAGTAGTCGCAGACTCAGCCAACGTTTCTCAAGCTTTGATTTGGAGCAGTAAAAAAGTACAGATGCCCAAGGCCCTCCCAGAGCTTCAGGTTGTGTGTGTCTGGGGTGGTGCCAGTTACCTACATTTTTCACAGGCTCTGCAGGTGGTCTTGTATATTCTAGACGGCGAGAGTCACTCTGCTTGAGGAGATTTCTGAGTTCTCTTTCTTTTCTCTACGGTTGCAGTAGGAGTCTCCACTTCACAACTGTTTTTGATCTTGGGCAGGTTTCTTCAGGGAATTGGTTTCTTGTTGAAAGGAAACTGCTGCGACTTTGCGGCCTAGCAGTCCCCCGCTCCGGGCGCTCCCTGCTGCTGTTGCCTGGATGCGGGCACCACTCCGCTGCAGGTGTGGCCCTGGAGGTTGCTGAAGGGGCCCAGGGAAGTGGTGAAGAGGGGAGCGCTGTCGAGGGTCCCGTTCCGGAGCTCCTGAATGTGGCTGCTGCTCAGCCCTGGAACTTGCTTTCTCAATAAGCAGATAATTTGATAACGTGGAGGCTGGTCTGACATTCTCTTGGAGCAATGTTCTCTGTTATGTTCTTCTCATCTTCTACCTCGTGGCCTAACGTCTTCTGGAATCTCTGCTCCTCTGCGTCATGCCATGAGAATCCAGGCAGGAATAGCTCAGTAAGATTGGGAGGTTTTTATAGTAACTAGTCAGGGAATTGATACAGGGATGGTGAAGAGGTGTGGTGCAGCCACAGGCTGTGCTAGTGGACTCTTCCAGAAAGGGCCCAGGTGAGCACACAGGACGCTGAAACCAGGTCAGAGGCTACTGGGTCTACCTGTGCTGCAAAGGTGGTGTCATCGCCTGTGGGCAAGGCCCCTGCAGCTGAGTCAGAGGCAGGGGAATCAAGGCTGTCTTCCTGTGGTTGACAAGGTGCTCTGATGAGGGTCGTCTGTGCCTTTTCTTCTTCAGTCACATGTGGGCACTAGCCTTGCCACAGAAATTATTCCAGCAGTGACCAGAGTGTAAATTCGAAAGGAAAGCAGCCGCCCTCCTGGGAGTCTGTGGCTGGAGGAGAGAGCCTTCGCCGGTCTGGCTCTCGGTGCGGCAGTGACTCGCCTGAGGGTGCGCCTGAAGAAAAGAAAGGGGACCAATTTCTGCATAGCGTTCAAGCACTTCGTAATCTATTTTACTTCCAGAATCCCCTCATTTGTTCCTGACAGCAGTCCTGGGAAGTACTTCCTGTTATTTCTTTAAATAAACATGAGACATGGAGGCTCCGAGTGATACAATAACTTGTCCAAGGGAATATGGCTTGAGAGTGACAGGGCTAGAGGTCAAATTTAAATCTGGTTGATTCAAAGTCCACTCTGATGTTCCCCAGACCCATCCTGCTGTACCCATGTTGGCCTTGCCATCACTCTTGCTTCCGAATAGCTTCTTTGCAGTTAAGCTGGATAACAAGCTCTTAAAAAAAGTACAGAGATCTCTTACAACACTTTATTGTTTACTATATACTGCTGTAGCCATGGAACTGAATGCTTTCTGTCACCTGCATTCTGGGACAGACTCAGAGGGAAAAGATTATGGCGGAAGAGGTTCACTCATTTTTCTCCACTGAGTATATTTGGATTATACCTCTTTTGATTTTATAAATAAGTGATCAGTTTTTGAATAAGCAACTAATAGTGTTCACCAGCAGTGTGTCTTATGTCTAGAATTTAGTGGCATTAGCTAAAATTTTATAATGGCGCAAAAAATTTCCTGGAGGAAATAGAATATCATTGTGTGATATCAAGTTAACGTTAGTAAAATAAATTTTAATCCAAGGTTAACTGTTAGCCTAAGCTTTCTCTTAATTCAAAATTCAAGCTAAGCCTTACTCTGTCAAAAAAGAATTACTCTATTTCAGCGCAGTTGGAAATTCTAATGCGAAAATCACCATAGACTTGCAAAAGCGCAGTGTCAGTGATGCTAACTGGCTCCGAAACTTAACTATGGAGTCACCAAGTGCCATTGCCTGGGGGCTTCAGATTTAGGGAACATAGGTCTCTCAAATGTTGGCTCTGCACGGTGATCATTTAATGTGACTCTTAGGATCTACAGATGAAAAAGGTGCACAGGTGAGTGACCTTTCAAAGGTCGCAAAGCTGGCGGGTGGCGCACGTGGCTTCTCATTGTCCTGATAGATAGTGTTACTTTTAGTTGGAGTATTTTTGAGAAACCCTTTAGCCACGCCTGTTAATGTAGCAGACTACTAGGCTCGGCCCATTTGTGCTTCTTGTGTGTCATTTAATTAGAACAGAGCAGTGTAAACATACCCCAAAAGCTGCTGGCTGCGTAGAGTGACAGTTGTCAGTGTTTGGCCTCATTGGTTTTGAGTTTTTTCAAACCCAAAGTAAGAGTGAGTGGCCAACAGAATATGGAAGGCTTTGAAATTTTGTTCCAGTTTCTCAGTTACTGCGGGGCAATCATTGGTTCTTTCTTGGCAGTTTCAACCCAAATGTGGAGGCTCTGTGGCTAGTGTAGTGCAGGGTAGCAAGGAAGGTGACCGGAGAGTTCCAATAAGCTGAAACGGAGTACCTCCAAGCGAGCATATTTCCAAACAAGACCTAGAAACAAAGCCATTGGATTTATAGTGATTGATAATTTGAATGAACACCGAATGTAGCTCTCTTCTGTAATGTTGTTCTGAGTTATACTTGCTCATTATTATCAGAAAGGACAGAGAAATTTGGTAGACTGGTAAGTTTTGGGGAAAGGTCACTTAAAATGGACTCAAATGACTTTTATGTTAATGTTAGACTGATGTGAAACCAGGTATGCTCCCTAGTTTGCACTTGGTTCAGTGTAACTTAGAATTTTTTACTCCAAAGTATGTGTCCTTGTCTGTGTCTGCCTTCTGTAGTCTGATGTGGCTGTTGGCCCACTCCAGTGTTCAGGACTTCCAGCTGAGCAATCTTTTGAGGCATCTCCCTGCAGTGCCTGTTAAAATGGCTGCTTCTCTCTAGAGTGAGTATATTAGTTGAAACTTTACTACGAGAGAGAAAACCCAACTCTTACTGGCTCAAGCAGAAAAGGGAACATATTGGGTTATATAAATATACAGGGGCAGCTGGCTTCTGGGATTCTTTGATTCAGGGACTCAGATTTATGATGGCTTCATTTTTAGGTAGTGGACAAGGCTACAGCATCTCCAGATTTGAGTTAGCTGAAGAGGGAACATGCTTCTCTCTCAAACTTCCCAGCAAGGCCCAAGACTGACTCTCGCTGGCTTTGATGGAGTCATGTGTCCAGCTCTGAACCCATCACTGTGCTGAGGGGTTGAATTACTTGGTTGACCAGGTCTTGGTTATGCCTATCACTCCTGAAGCCCAATGATTTCCTTCACACATGAGCTAGGGGAAATGTTGATTTTAGTAGATGCTCTCAGGCTCTTTAAATCAAAGTGTCAGGCCTTTGAGGGGAAGTGAGCAACAGGGGTTTCTTTCCTCAACCTGCATACTACAGTGTTGCTAATGTGCATTTCAGGTTTTGAATGGTCTAAGTAGTCAATCTTTCACTGAAAGTGTTGATTTTTTCCCCCATAAGTTTCTTCTGTTGGTTTCTCTGAGTCATCTTTGAAAACTTTAACCATATTCTTCCATTGTGCTATCATTCACCAGGACAGTGTAGAAAATCCCAATAAACAAGGATGCATAGTCAGTTGCGATGCCTAGTAACAGCCATGGCCTCTTGTGACAGGGCATGCATGTTTTCAAGCCTTGTTTTTCTCTCCCAGGATTTCCAGGACTCATTTGGGTAAGAGCTCAAAGAGAGCCTGGGCTGATAGATTATCATCACAAATTTATCTTTAAGTTTTTGCATCTGATTTCTTTTCCTGTTAACCAAGATGAATAATTTTCTAAGTTATTTGAAAAATCAGAATAAATTTATGAATCCTTTGAAATTATGATGAGCTCACCTCTCTTAAATATCTACAATAGCAGGTTTCTATGTGTTAAGAGATCAGTCTCACTACACCAGAATAATAACTCATTTTAATTCTCTACTTTATGGGCCTTGGGTTCCTGGAAAGTGAAATTACTGATACTCATTAGCTGATGCATTTTTATATTCATTTTAGAAGTTAGAGAAACATCAGACTTCAATAAAAATCTTTACTCTTCATAGAATGACAGGTTTTAAAACCAAAAAAAAGAGAAAAGAATTTATATGTCACAATTGATACCTTGCAGAATTCTGCCCCAAATTAATAAAAACTTTTAACTTTGGGACTTTAAGATGGTATTATCTGACCTTTTATCTTTAGTTTCACTTAATAGCAAAGAGGGTAGAGCGGCTATCAAAATTCCATAATTGAGCGTGAAACTGAGAGTCAGGCGTAAATATACTGTTTCCATCTGCCGTTACTGCTGCCTCCTCCAGAGCCTGGCTGCTTCTTAGGCCTTCTCCTCATAGTTGTTTTTCAGCAGTGTTGCTGTGATGGGCTTTAGGGTGTAT
Organism: Equus quagga; assembly: GCF_021613505.1. Taxonomy (NCBI): domain Eukaryota; kingdom Metazoa; phylum Chordata; class Mammalia; order Perissodactyla; family Equidae; genus Equus; species Equus quagga. The sequence continues at coordinate 1,028,702 of NC_060288.1, read as the reverse complement.
AAATATATGGAAATATATATATATATAAAGATATTTTGCCTAATTGTGGTTCCTGGAGCTTCTTGGATCTGTGGCTTGATACCTTTAATCAGTTTTGGAAAACTCTTGGTGACTATTTCTGCAGCTTCTTTCTCCTCTTTTCTCCCCTTGGGATTCCAACTATATGTGTTAGTTCTTTTATAGATGTCTCATGTGCCACTTAAGCTCTTTTCTGTATTTTCAGGTCTTTTCTTTCTCTCTGTGCTTCTATCTGGATATTTCTAGTGACATCTCTTTCAATTTCAAAAACTCCTCTTGTGCTGTGTCTAAACTGCTGTTAAACCCATTGATTGGATTTTTAATTTTAATTACTATATTTACATTTGATTCTTGTACATAGATTTCAGGTATCTGATAAAATTCTCCATCTTTAATTTATTTTCTTGAACATATTAATTATAGTTATATTAAAATTTCTTTTTTTTTTTTCCGAGGAAGATTAGTCTTGAGCTAACATCTGCTGCCAATCCTCCTCTTTTTGCTGAGGAGGATTGGCCCTGAGCTAACATCTATGCCCATCTTCCTCTACTTTACATGTGGGACACCTGCCACAGCATGGCTTGATGAGTGGTGCATAGGTCTGCACCTGGGATCCGAACTGGTGAGCCGCAGGCCACCAAAGCAGAGTGTGCAAACTTAACTGCTATGCCGCCGGGCTGGCCCCTTAAAATTTCTTTTTGATATTCGTAATAGCTAGATCACCTAGATATTACACCTAGAGTCTATATGTTATTTGTTCCCTTAGCTTTTGGTCATTTGTTCTTGTTTCTTGTCATGCTTTGTAATTTTTCGTTAAGTGCCTGACACTGTGCGTGAAGATTTCTAGGGTCTCTGGACGCTGTTATCTTCCTCCAGAGAAGGTTTAATTTTTATCTTGCAGGCACTAGGGTAAAGCTCTTCGTCTACATGCAGTCAATTATGATGATTAGGGTGGAATTTCAGGCTGATGTGTTTCTGCTTCCCTGACTCCTGAGGCATTTGGCAATCAAGGCTTTGGAAAGGAAACCAGGGCTGAGCTTAGAAAGAACAGCTGAGTGGAGTGTGAGGCAGAAGTCAGCCTGAGGACCTGAGAGATGAGAGAGTGGAGACACTTGGCTGAGCAGGGCTATAGGGAGGTGTGTAACAGTTTTGAGTCAGTATCTCTCACACACGAATGTAAGTTCATAGATAATGCAGAGATGGTGGAAGTGCACTGCAGTTCTGCGGAACAGAATCTCTTCATATTGCTCGTGTATTGGAGCACAGGCTAAGCTACCAACAAATACAGTGACTTAAATAAAAGTTATTTTTTTCACTTAAAGTCCAGAGGTGATGGTTCACCCTAAACACAAGAGAGGCGGGACAATAAATGTCTTCTTCCTTGGGGCCACAGGATCATAGGCAGTTGAGTCCTACACAAAGGAAGGGTGTACACAGACACAGAGTCCGAGAGCCCGAAAAATGCCCACTGCAGTGGGTTATCCAAGAGTCCTCTTGTCTGGCTGTGTGCTGGCCTGGCTTACATAATAGGGCTGGGATTTTGAGAAAGATAACATTAGAAATTATGATGAAATGTTATTTTAAAGGCCAGTGGCGGAGTGACTAGGTAGGGAACTAGAATCCAAGATCAGCATCTGCAGCCTGCCTGCTGTCTTCTGCCTCACGGTGGCCCATGCACGCACCTGCACCTGATCCAGGAGTGTTGTGGCTGATCAGGAACCTGTACCAGCCCGTCGGCTAAGTGAAAGCAGGATACGGCCATGCACAATCTTTTCCACTGCTCCATTCAGTGCAGCCACGCCTATAGGATCCACTTATCTTGCGTGCCAGCCAGCTCTTTATTTTACTTTCGAATTAGCTGTGGCAGCGGGCTGGACTCCCATGATGCCAGTGGTTTCGTTCAGTCATTGGCTGCGAGTGCTCCAGGAGCTGGGAGTCCTCTCAGCCACCTCTCTCATTTTCTAGTCACAGGCACAAAGTCTTAACTCCAACGTCAGCTCCAGTTTCTTGCTCAAGGCAGACAGCCGGAAAGTGGCAGATCCTGTACCCAAATTCATTCCTTGTGATTTCAAAGCCATTGGGAGTGTGTCTTATTTGCCTTCAGATTTTCTTTGCCTGGCATGGTAACCTGATACCTAATAGGTGCGATGGAGTGGTGGGAAGTGCTAATTGAGATCCTTTCTGCCTCTCCCCCAGCCTCACCAGCAGAGCTAGGATCCTGTTGAGAGCAAATCACAAGTTCTACAAGGCCCAATACAATCTTGACTTTATTTCTAGGTGCAAGAAGGGGCACTACTTTGTCAGATTTTTACTAGCGACGGGTAAGACTAGACGGGAGATAGAGAAAGAGAGGGGGGCTGTGTAGTCTTTGTGAATAAAGGCTGCTCCTCCTTCCCAACGTAGATCAGAGAGGCTCAGGGGCCTTGCAGGTCACCATGCTTCTGAGCGGCGGGGGAGGAGGGGGGCCACAAAGATTGCTCATATAATTCTTGGGGTACACAAGAAACGAAGACTACTCGTGTGTTCTCTTACTGGATGTCTTCTGAGCTGCAGGACTTGCTGTCCTGCCCCACTGCAAATGGGGCACAGAGAAGAGGGAAAAGGGGGAAAGGGAGCACACGGTGTGCAGTTGGTGGTAGCAGTTAAAGGGAAAAATAAAACCACTGTGTTTATTACTCAATCTGTTGAGCCTCTGGCCACTCTGATTACAGAGGAGAGGTGTAATGGAATTTTAAAATTGCATTCTCCACTAGGGATCCAAATTCAATAGACATGTAAGTTGGCAGACAAGGCAGTTTTGAAAACCAGCCCCACCACTCTAAACTGGTTAGACTGTGGGGAGGAGAGAGGATTTTGGACACAGCCGGCCTTCTTACCCCACACCTCGTGGGATGGGGTGGGGCTCCCCGGAGCAACAATTGTGTGGCTGGATGGCTGGAGGGCACTGTACAGTGTGGCTCCTGAACCTCAGGTGGCCAGAGATGGGCTGGCTGTGGCCTTGGGCTTTGATGTTGCCATCTGCCTGCCCAGCAGCGTTAGTTGAACCAAGAGAGGCTAACTGGTTGTTGCCTGTGCACCAGTGGTGAGCCGCACGAGGGCAGCGTGTCTTCTCGGGTTCTGTCTGGTAAGTTGGGCCACACAGAGGCCCCCTGGAGAAACAGGCTGGAAATAGATGCCAGATTCCAAGGGGTTGTGGAGGTTAAGGGCACTGAGATATATTCCCCCAGGTCGAGGCACCTGGAGGAAAGAGGTTTCCAGCAATGAGATCTCCCAGGAACCCACTGAAGCAGCTGTGCAAGGAAGAGAACGGGGTGCCGGCTTGTGATGGAGCCAGCTTAGTGAGAACTTTCGTGTTCCCTTTTCCTCCTCCTTGCTTATGTCCCAACACCTGAGGGGATCAGCAGCTGTAAAGAGGAAAGCCTGACACTCCCTGCCCAAGACTGTGGGTCTGAAACCAGCCTCGCCCTGAATCAGATGTGGAGTATTGATTATTAAAAGGGACTGGGAAGTCTAACCTCCAAATTAGGATTGTTTTATGACTTGAAGGGACTCTCAGTTACCTAGGAGTGAACAGAAAGGACCTGGCACCTGCCCAAGTTTTTGTCCGGAACACGGGAAGGCCACCTTGGATGTAGTTTTCCAAGGGCAGAGGGAGTTGTGTTGTTTTGATCACTTGTGTAGTCGTGCTTGTTCGACATCCTGCTTGCTCAGACAGTCGATATTTGGATGAAGGAGTGGGTGAGGGCTCATTTGCTGGGCATGGCTAGGTGAGCAGAGCGTGAACCCAGCTGACTTCATCTTTTGCATGTCTTGAAGTCAAAGCGAAACCTCGGAGTACTGCCGCTGTGGGAGTGTATCTGCTGCTGGGGTGCACACTCACTTTTTGTTCATTTCATCCTTTAGCCTCTGTGTGTTTCCCGTTTACTGCCACTTCCACAGGTCGGAACAAGCACCGTGTTACCCTGCATCCCTTGTATTGTCTGCTTGCTTTCTAAATATGATTTTAAGGACCGTGGCAGTTTTTTTGAGAATTATTCAACTATATCTCATTTCAGGTTTTTTATATTAACTGAGACAGAATGAAAAATAATATCTTTTGTCTTTTATGGATGGCCATGAAAATCTTCAGTGTGAATTGTCATAAGTGACCCTGAATAATAAAACATTAAGTTGTCTAAATATTTAATAGTGCCATTTTTGGCATTTGCTATCCAGTTTCCTTCTTTTTTGGTAGGAAATATGTCTTGCAACATTCTCCACCCAAAGGGTAAAATTATTTATTTGGAGTTGGGTAAATAGAATTAGTTTGAACTACTGGAGTAATTTATTATGTTTGCTGAATGACAGCTTTTTCTCTGTGAGTACCATGTGCACAGAGAGGGAGTCTTTCGCTGGCCAAAGAGGACTCTGTCCGTGTGGTGCTGGACCTTCACATCAGGGAGGCTAGCTTCCCAGAAGGGGCTCTTGAAACTCGTTGCTTTCTTAACTTCCTGTGTTAACCTATTCTGAAAATTACTGTGATTTTTCTCTTAGAATTAGTGTTGAGCCTAAAATACTACTGTTCTTTCACTGCGTCGTCTCCATGAAGAATGACAAGAAAGGGAGAACATTAATGGCACGAATTTTAAAGTTTTCCTCCCTTTCATCAAAGGAGATAAAATTTTGTAACAGATAACATTCAGATTTTCTGGGGAAGTGCTCTGCAATGCTATGAGGATGGGGAGATGGGGCTCTAAAATTAAAAAAGCGTGAGAAAACATGATCATTTTTTAAGGGGAAAGATTTACGTTTTTGTTGTTGTTGCTGATGTTTTTCCAGTTGACTGGCAGATTTTACTCTTTCAATATCAGGAAAACGCTTGATGGTGGCTGGTTTTCTCTAGCCATTTAAAATCTGAAATTATGATGTGGTAGATGATGAATGTGTTCCCGTTCATGTGGTAAGTTGGCTAAAGGGAAGAAATAACATAATGAATTGTTTGTTGGTGAAAATAAAGCAGGCAGTTTTAATCTAAATATTTGGAAATGAATCTAACTTACCTATCTAGGCCCCAGAGAAAACTTACAGTATCTTCTTCTGAGAAATTCAGATGTATCAGACATCAGCTTTTCAGGTAGTCATTGTCTGGTGGCAAAAAGGGCAAAGGTTGCTATTCCCATTTTGCTGACGGACAGTAGGTTTGCTTAGTGCTCTCTGAATCAAAGTCAGTGGCTGACACAGCTGAGGCCGTTTTCCATGGGCTTTGGCTGAGAAAGCTGAAGTTAATGCCTTTCTCTGTGGCTTTTCAATAGAATTTTAAAAAATATTGGCAATTTTCATCTGGAATTACTTAAAAAAAGACTCCTTGCTGTTTTAAACATTAACTTAAAATATGTTTAGCGCCTTTTTAGTGCAAATGCCATATTAGCCACGTTAGCCAGTGGAGGAAGAGTGGCAGCTGACAGTGCCTTTCCCTGTTCTGGTTTCGGACTGCTGTCCATTGCCTTTTGTCCTTCCACCATATGGCCACCACACTTAGTCAGGGATAGTTCTCAGGTGCCTCCCACTGTAGATTTCTATGGCTCCCTGAATAACAGGTCTTAGGTAGGGACTGGCTCATGTAAGTCAGAGGGTTTAGCTGATGAGCGTCTTATGTGTATCGAATGTAGAGCTTCGAGAACCAGCGTTCTCTCTGTACGTGTCTTCTTAAACTGTAGACCCCTCAGGGTTAGCGTGAGCCTCTGCCTTAAGTCCTGTTGAGACCCTTCAGTTGGGAAGCTGGAGGTGCTCCTGCTTTCTGTGTCTGTCCTCAGTACCTCTTGCTTCCCACTTATGTCTGGGCTTTGATTAGGGCTCCTTCAGCTGTTAATGAGGAGCAAACCATTGAGACAGGTGGGACGGCTTATAGATCTGTGTAGGGGAGGGGGTGCTTTCCTTATTTGATTGGCTAAAGGGTCCTTTCAAGTGTTGAGGCATTCAAATTATAACCAACAGCATAAATATGTTGAAAGAAAACTGGCTTCCCATAATTAAAGTAATTAAAACAAATGTTAAGCATTGGAAAACAGCCAACATTTTTTTCTTTTTTACCGTTTTAATGAGGTATAATTTATGTACAGTACACAAATCTTAAGTGCACAGCTCAGTGAAGTTTTACATATGAACATATTCAAGTAATCACCACACACATCAAGATTCAGAACCTGCCAGAAAAGCCTCCCTATCCACCTCTCTCTCACACTTAATACTCCCTCCCCCAAAGGTAACTGCTGTCCTGATCTCTAATCTAATCTAGGATTGTGGATTAGATTTGCCTCTTTTGGATTTAATTTAAATGGTGTCATAAGGTAAGTACTCCTTTGTGTCTGGCTGCTTTCACTGTGCTTGAGATTGGCCTATGTTGCTGCATAGAGCAATGGTTTGTTCCTTTTTATCGCTGTGTACTATTCCATTAGATGGATATACTACAGTTTATTTGTCCATTTTACGATTGATGGTCAATTTGTCTTTTCTAATTCTTGGCCGCTATGAATAAAGCTTCTCTGAGATCCTTGTACGTGTTTTCTGGTGGACGTGTCTGTT
>NC_060288.1:958836-1022113 GCF_021613505.1 Equus quagga | reverse complement strand
CTTTGAGATCCTTGTACGTGTTTTCTGGTGGACGTGTCTGTTCTTGAATTACTCGGTCATAGAGTAGGCCCATGTTTATCTTTAGAACACATTAATAAACGGTTTTCCAAATTGGTGTGTCACTTTAGACTCCCACCAGCAATGTGTGTAAACTCCACATCTTTGTTGATACTTGGTATTGGCAACAGCCAACTTTTCACATAAAAAAAATGCTACCTCTAATTTTGAGGTATAATTTTTATATCCTCAGAAATCAGTTACTTGTTTTTAAGTGAATTTTTAATTCACCAAGTGGTCTTATTGAGTACCTATTGGGTTCAAAGTGCTGCACTGTTCTCTGGGGTCTGTAAGAGAATGAAACATATCCCCTGCTTTCATGAGTTTACCATATTTCACTAGGGTGCCACAGAGAATAGGCCATCCACAGTGTAAGTCAGGATACGATGAAATGCCATAATCAGTAGTCTCTCAAACATGTCTTGACAGCAGGACCATGTCTTCGGCTAAACTGTCGAGTGCATTATGCTTGTCTCTAGCATCTTTTCACTTTTCCTTTAGCTCTGTAATGTCATTAACTCTGACCTTTCCAGGATGCCTCACTGTGCCACCGCATCTGGCTGATGCTAGCACTGTGTACTCCAGATCTGTCTCCCTAAAAGTACTTGCCTTTTCCTCTACATTATCAAATTCATTCCCCGGGATCTTGCGTATGAGTCAGGCAAATTAAGTGTGGTGTTAAAATTGGATAGTGGCTCATTTCTGTTACCTCCTCCAAGAAGTATTTTCCTTTTAAAAATGGATTCCAGGAGACATAGTGTCTTAGCTCAAAGGAATTAACTGTTGATGCTTGGATTTTTGATGTTAGGCTAATGGTGACTTTTGAGCATTCACTGCTCAAAATATAAATATCGCATTAAGGGAAGCTGTCCATTTCACCTACACTTAAAGGTAGCTTTACCAGTGGAATGACTGAAAAATAAGGCAGACATTTCAAATCATTTCAATGCAAGGATGAATTGACCCCAATATATATCCATTGGTTTGGATCACTTCATTCTAAGTGTATTGGCTGAATAGAACCTCAGATGTGTTGAAGTTTTATATATATCCATAAAATGCCACTTTAGATATTGTATTCCAACAGACTTTTCTGTGTACTCATTATAAAATTAAAAGACTTAAAGTCTTTTTGTTTTTCACTGTTAATGTAGTACTTTGTGTAGAAATTCAAATGTTTCTTCAATGTTTTGTTAAGACATGGGAAAATGATAAGAATTCTGGTCCACCATCAGAATATACATTGTACCTGTCTGATCAGAATTCTTATATAGCACATCAGGATACCTCTAGATTTCAAAAGCCATTGTTTGAATGGGACGATATGGTGATAATTATGTCCAATTTATTTTCTTTCATTTGTTGCAACTAAAACCTGTTCACACACCTGAATTACTTTTAGAAAACTCAGTAAAGTTGTATTATTTTCCTAGTATAGGTTTGGCACATCTCTTGTTAAATCTATTCCTAGGTACTTTACATTCTTGATGATATAGTCAATGGTATCTTTTTTTAATATTTCATTTTCTAACTGTGCTGGTATATTGAAATACAATTGATTTTTCATATTGAATTTTGTATCTAGCAACCTTGTTAAACTTTCTTATTAATGCTAATATTTCATATGTGCTTTCTTTTGGATTTCCTACATATATAATCACACATCAGTAAATAATGGCAATTTTATTTTCTTTCCATTCCTTATAATTTTTATTTCTTTTTCTTGCCTTAGTGCATAGGCTTGGATCTTGAGTACAGTGTTGAAGGGAAGTGGTGGTGGTGGGCATCCCTTTCTTATTCCTGATCCCAAAGGTAAAATGTTTAACATTTCACCAATAAGTGTGATGCCTGTTGGAGAGTTTTTCTAAATACTCTTCACCAGTTTAAGAAAGTTGCCTCCTATTCCCAGCTGTTAAGAGTTTTTATGATTAGATGGTGAATTTTATCACACATTTTGTCTTTGTCTATCAGACTGTCTCTTTAATGGGAAGATGGCAATATTGACCCACACTCATTAAGACATAATCTTTTAGATTGTTTGATGTTACCTGGGATGAGTTCCAGGCACATCCTTTCACTTTCTTTCTTGGCTAATTGATGCTGGAAGAATTGATCTTTACAGTTGCCTAAGGCTTCCTTTGTGCTGGTGGAAATTTGGTTCTGAGCAAGAACCCACTCATTATCATCACAGTTCATTCTGGGTTTTTGTTTTGTCATTTTTTCCCCCATCAAACCTAGGCTTGAGGCTTCTCAGTTGAAATAGTCTGTACCTCAACCCCATATTTTGCCATTAGCCCTAAAGGTGACCAAGTGTTTGCATTGAATCAGAGAAAACTCACCCATTACTAGAAGAAGAAAGCAGAGTATGGGTAAATTGAGAATATTGTACTCATCCTTCTATAGGCAGCACTTTTCTGTGCAAAGGGCTCTAAGCCAGAATTGAGATACCTAAAGTCTTCCTGGCTCTCATGGCAAGGGCCTCACCCTCATGAGCCTTTGTGTTCCCATCCCTGGAATTAGGGTTGGCACTAAATAATCTTCAAGGGCTATTTTAACTCTAAGACTCTATGAATCTTTGAGGGGTAGCCCATTATCATCCTTTTATACATTATCCCTATAACCCTGAGAGAATCAAGAATTTTAATCAGGGGCTGGCCCGGTAGTGCAGTGGTTAAGTTCACACGTTCTGCTTCTCGGTGGCCCAGGGTTCACCGGTTTGGATCCCAATGTACAAGCGGACATGGCACCGCTTGGCAAAAGCCTTGCTGTGGTAGGCATCCCATGTATAAAGTAGAGGAAGATGGGCATGGATGTTAGCTCAGGGCCAGTCTTCCTCAGCAAAGAGAGGAAGATTGGCAGTAGTTAGCTTAGGGCCAATCTTCCTAAAAAAAAAAAAGAATTTTAATCATATTTTCAGATGGGAAACTACCTTGCAGAGATATTAAGTGAGTGGTTTCAAACCATGAGCATGCAGCCCCTGTTCTAGATCTGTCCTGCAAAATGGAAATTGAATATATTTAAATTATACTTATTTAAGATGTAAATGTTAAAGAAATTTATTTACTTTGAAACAAAAACTTGTTTTTGATAGCTGTCAAATTTCTTGTACCATGCTTTTCGTAATATCTAGCACATATTAATGATCGATTAAGTGTGTATTAGTTTCCTGTGGGTGTTGTAACAAATGACCACAAACCAGGGAGCTTAAAATGAGAGAAATTTGTTCTTTCACAGTTCTGGGGGCCAGAAATCTAAAATCAAGGTGTTGGCAGGGCTGTGTTCCCTCTGAAGGCCCTAGGAGAGAATTCAACCCTTGCCTTTTGTAGCTTCTGGAAATTCCAGGCATTTGCTCGCTTTTGGCCACATCCCTCCATCTCTGCTTATGACCACGTGGCCACCTCCTCTTCTGCGTCAGAGCTCCCTCTACCTCTCCTATAAGGATGCATGGGATTGCCTTTCCAGCCCACCCGCATAATCCAGGATAAGCTCCTCCTCTCAAGGTCATTAACTTAGTGACCTCTTTTGCCATATAAGGTAAGAGTCACTCTTTTGACTTGTAAGATAATATTCACGGGTCTAGGGATTGAGATGTGGATGTATCTTTTTGGAGACCACCATTCAGCCCACTAAAAAGTAGAAGCTATTTTCTAGTGATGATGATTTTCTCAATATAACTAGAATGGACATTTAAAGACTAGGTCATCCTTGAATTTCTTTAATGTAGGAATAGAGTTGCTTGTACTTTTAATACCCAAAAAGTGGAGCTAGAGAACCTAATATTCAAATATCTCTCTCATTTATCCTTTGAACTGTTTATTTTCACTAAAACTGATTATTGGAGGACCTTGAATTTGGAAAATGTCTGTAACAGCCTGATTATATGTGAATGTCATAAATGTAGATTAAAAGATTTAATTTAAAAAATGTACCTTATGTTGATGCAGGTGGTACTTGTGGCCTGGCAAGTGGACAGTCATGCTGTGTCGCCGAGAGAGGTGACAGTCTATGCTAGAGGAAATGGATGGATACTTTATTTTAAACTTACTCACTCTAGGGGTCAGATAGACTGGTAATTTTTTGATATGATGTTTATCAATTTTAGAACTTGTCTGAAAGTTAGATTTTAGTGTTTAAAGTAATACTTAATTCTATTCTCTCTATATAGGATAGGAAAAGGATATTTTTCAGTAAGGATGACTATAGCCTTTAAAGTTTGGCCATATTTGTAACGTAATGGTTATTTGCAGTTCCTGGAATGGAATGGATGCATGGAGTTTCTTCTCTGTGCAAAGCACAGCATGGTGTGATGGATGGAGGTGACCTGGATGTGTTCACTCGCTTGTCACTCATTTAGTCAACACATATTTGCTGAATGCCTGCTGTGTGCTGGGCACAGTTCTAGGAGCTGGGGAGACTGTGATGGACAACACAGAGAAGGATTTCACTTCCATGGAGTTTGTGTGCCAGTGGGGAGAGTGGGCAATGAGTGGACAAGAGCACTCTTAGAGAGTCATGAGTGCTGTGCAGAGAATTAGGATAAGACATGCTACAGAGTGACAGTGGCTTCTTTTGATTGACTGATCCAGGAAGACCTCTCCGAGGAGGTGATATTTAAGATGAATTTGGATCAGATACGAGGGTGCGAGCCTTATGGGTGGGCTAGATGGGGTTCAGAAACATACAAGGAATGAGAACAGCTTTTGCAAAGGCCCTGAGGCAAGAATGAGCTTGACCTCTTTGAGCAACCAAAAAATGAAGCATAGTGAGTGAGAGGTCTGTGGGGGGAAATCAATTTGGAGAGGGAGTCAGGGCCTGTCACTCAGTTCTGTGGTCTCAGCCAGGCTTCACACTGGAAATGTCCATAGGGACTTTAAAAACTTACCTTAGACAAATTAAATCTGAATCTTTGAGGCTGGAACTGGCATCCATTTTTGTTGCTGTTGTTTTTTCCTTTTGTTCTGTTCCCAAGGGAATCCTAACCTAACGTGAAGCAGCATGGTAATTCAGTGTTTGGCAAAGGTAAGGAATATTTCTTTTAAAATCAGTGGAATGTCAGTGGAGTCCTTTAACACAGGGAACGTATGATCCACTTTTTAAAAGGTCTTTCTGCCTTCTGCGTGGAGAAGGGGTTCGAGTGGTGCAGAGCTGGAGCAGGGGACCCGCCGGGAGGCTGTGATCCCAGGAGCTGGCTGCTACGGGGGCTGGAGAGAGGTCGTCGGTTGGGCCAGATTCTGGAGGCAGTGCTGACAGCTCTGCTGATGGATTGCAGATCGGGGGAGAGAAAGGAAGGCGTCACCGATGATTCCTAGCTTTTCAGTCAGGGCAGCCAGGTCCACGTACTGAGCCGGGGAAGCCCAAGGGAGGAGCAGGTTTGGGGAGGAAAATTAAGAGATTGGCTGTAGACATGTTAAGTGAAAGAAGTGCTTCAACCGAGGTTTAAGCAAAGTCTTGTGTGTACACAGAACACAGAGGATCAAATCAGGGTAGGGGAGCTCCCAGTGGAAGGACTATGATCTGAAGGAGCAGGTGTGTGGTGAGTGGAGCAGCGGAGACATGCCTTCCAGCTTCAGAAGGGGCCTCCGTGTGGAGCTGGGGTGGAGTCCTGCGGGAGGGCGGGCGGCTGGTGGGGGTCTGGGTGTGGGGAGCAGAGTGGCGGGGAAGAGGCTGAGAGGGTGGGCTGCAGGCCTCTGGGGGTTCTGCAGGAGGGCTCCACAGTCTGTGAGCCATGGGAGTTAGCGAAGATACCTGAGGCTTAGCGGGGTCTGAGCAGACTTATGGTTAGGAGATGTGGGCCGGTGATCCCGCAGAGGGATGAAGAAGCCAGTGGAGGTGGGGAGAGCACTGAGGAGGCCACCGTGGTGAGTCGTGATGGAGCCCCCGCAGGAGGCCTGAAGCAGGGCAGGGCGGCGGGAAGAGCAGGGCTGGGTGGATTGGAGGAGATGGTGGTCACCGGGCTCTTGGATGATGGCCGTTGAGGGTAGAGGGTGGGAGCAGTGAAAGGTGACTCCAGGTCATCTATAACTTGCTAGTTCCTTCTGTATGCTGAAAATGATTTTTTCCTTTTGTTTCTAAGTCGTTACTGTTCTGTGTAAAAGGGAACTTCAAAATAATGTTTTGGTGTGAGCGTAAAGAATTGATATGCAATGAACAAGTCCATCTAATTAGAAAACATTCTTTAGATGACCATGCATGGCCTTTCAAAGTTGAAGATTGAATGGAACATCTTAAAGCCTGAGCTCCATTTGGTACGGCTCACAGGGTCCAGCTTCTCACTTGGCTGTGGGAAGACTGGGGGTCGTGGCGGACGACAGTGCTCAGAGACGCCACAGTAGCTCTCCTCCCCTGCAGCCCTCGTTTGCCCAGTGAGGCCTAGTGCATGCCCTGCGGGAGCTCAGCAAGAGCGGGGAGGAGGGCAGAGGCCTTGGGCAGAGGATGAGGGAAGGTCGAAGAGACTGTGGGATCAACAGTGAGAAATGTGGGACTTAGGGGGTCTCATGCTGGGATCCCTACCTCTCCCCAACCCGCCTGGTTCCTGCTGTGGTCTGGGAACCTCCTTGCCTCCTTGGTCTCTGCTGGCTTCTCTTCTCCTTGCAGCCATCTGTCACTTCCAGTGGGCTCCCTCACCCTATTGGCTCGCTGCAAGCAGAATTAGCTTCACAGCTTTTTCTTTTTGCCCTTGGCCCTGCGATCGTTTCTAGCAACAAGTCATGGGCTCATTAAGTCCTTCTCCTTTGTGCTCCCTCCCCTCCCCCGCTTCTCTCTTTGCCGTTGTGAAGGAAGACGAGGCTTGACACATATCCTGGTCACTGGGCCACAGCACGATGGACTAAGTAAACTTCAGCAGCAGATTAAAGCGGCACTGGACTTGAAATTTCGCAGGCCCTGTGGTAGGAGGAGGCTGCCAAGTGAAGACCCGGTGGGGCTGAGAGGAGGTACTAATATATAGGGAGTAGCCTCTGTTGAAGAAAATAATCCATAACCAATCTATAAATGAAAATTTGGGAGAGTTTATTCTGAGCTAAAATCTGAGGACCATGTCCCGGGCCTTTCTTCCTGAAGGAAGAAAGGGCACTGAAGAAGTGGGGTGCACAGAGTAGTTATATACCCCCAAACAGGATGTTTCACATAGGATTGAAATGTCCCTTTTACAATAGTTGCAAGACTGCTCTGTCGGCACAGCGATTGATGGACACAGCAGGGAGATTGCTGTCTCAGTGGACACAGCAGGGTGGCAGGTCTGCTGTCTTGAGCTGGGTGGTCACAGGTGAGCTGGATGGTCACAGGTGAGTACAGCAATCAGTTCCTAGCCTAAGGAAAGATGCTTATCCGTAAGGAAATGCCAATGTGGGGGGAAGTTGCACCTTTATCTTAAGGCCATTTGTTCTGGCCATAGGAAATGTTTTAAAGCAGATATGCAATGCGTGCTCAATGGCCACAGTCAGGCCCTTTTTAGAAAAAACAAAGTCAGGCCGAATTAGGTGTATACCAAATGTCTTTCTCATATACTCCAATATATCCTATTGCTTGCCATTTCTATTTGTCACCTCCACTCTTATTTTTAGTCTGTTTCTTATCATTCTCCCATCTTACTGTGCTTATTTATGATGACAAAACATTTATCTAATATACCCCCAAATCGAGCTCTGGAATTTACACATTTATTTTCATTACAAAATATAGCAGGTGTACAAAGAAGTCCATAGACCATAAATGTTAAGTTAGTGAATAATTAGAAAGTAAACACCTGTGTAACCCAGGACATTGCCAGCCTTCCTGAAGCCTTCCATTGTCCCTTCCTCCTCCCACAGGTGACTACTCTTCTCATTTTTATGATAATAATTATGTTGCTTTAAAAAATGATCTCACCACTCTTTAAATAATATTATTTGGTTTTGCTTGTTTTTGAATTGTATGTAATGAGCCAGACTGTACATGTTCTTTTGTGTCTTGGTTCTTTGTTCTAAATTAGGTTGGTAGAATGTATATATTTTGTTGTCTGTAGCTGTGATCTGTTAAGTTTCACTGCCATATAGTGTTACATTGAATGAAAGCATGACATTGTGCCTCTCCACCTCTTAGGGTTGTTAGCAGTGTGGGGAATACAGACGAGGCAGCTGTGAAGATTCTTACGCCTGCATCCCAGTGCATGACAGCAGGAGTTTCTCTATCAGCCTAGAAGGAGAATTGCTGGCTTGTGAGATATGCCTCTCCTCCCCTCTGCTGTGTTCCAAAATGGCCATATGTCCTTGCTAACACTTAGTATTGTCATATTTTTTTTTTTGTTTTGCTAAACAAGGGTGTGTGTTCGTATCTCTTTGTGGTTTTATTCTGCTTTTCTCGTTTCCAGTGAGGTTGATCACTTTTGCATTTGCGTATGGCCATGTGGATTTCCTCTTTTGTGGAGCAGCTCATTTTTCTGCTGTGTTCTCTACCCATTTTGAATTGTTTGCAGAATTCCTTATGCATTCTGGATCCTAGTCTTCTGAGAGTTCGACATATAGCTAATCTCTTCTCCCACTCCGTTACTTGTTAATCTTTTAATTCTCCTTATGGTGTTTTTTGGTAGACAGAAAATTTAAATTTTTATGTAGCCAGATGTACAAATCATTTCCTTGATTATTTGTGCTTTTTGTGTCTTAAGACATCCTTCCCTACCCCAAAGTCAGGAAGATGTTTTCTATATTAAATTCTAAAAGCTTTTGAGTTTAGCCTTTCATGTTTAGGTCTGAAGTTTATCTGAAATAAGTTTTTATGTGTGGTGTCAGGTAAAGATCCAGATTAATTGCTTCTCTTATGGAAATACAATTGTCCCAGTTCCATTTATTGAAAAGACTCTCCTTTACACCTCTGTGATATATCACATATCCTTATAAGTGGGGGTCTGTTTCTGAGCATTCCAGGCAGTTCTGTTGGTCTATTCTATGCCGATACCATCCTGGTTTTATTACTGTGTCTTTTTAATAAGTTTTGACATTGAAGAGGGCATTCTTGTTCTTTGTGAGTCTTGTCTTGGCCCTTTACATTTCCTTATAAAATTTCAGAATCAATTTACTTAAGTTCCACACCCCCCCAAATAAAGTTTTGGGATTTCAGTCAGAGTTGCATTGAATCTATGAATATATTTGGAAAAACATGATACTTTTACAATATTGAGTCTTTAAGTCTTTTAAAATGTCTTAATGAAGTTTTTTTTTTGGTGAGGAAGATTTTTTGGTGAACTAACATCTGTGCCAATCTTCCTCTTTTTGCTTGAGGAAGATTGTCGCTGAGCTAACATCTGTGCCAGTCTTCCTCTGTTTTGTACGTAGGATATCGCCACAGCATGGCCTTGAGCGGTGTGTAGGTCCGTGCCTGGGATCCAAACCTGTAAGCCCCAGGCTGCTGAAGCAGAGCACGTGACTCCAACCACTACGCCACTGGGCTGGCCCTTTAATGAAGTTTTAAATAGTTTTTTCTCAGAGGTCTTACATATCTTTTGTTAGGTTTATTGCTAGCCACTTCATATTTTTATACTGTTGCAAATGTTATCTTTTTTAGGATTTAATTTTCTGTTTGCTGTTGTATAGGAATTTAGTTGTTTTTTCTGCATCACTAATTGATTTTTCTACGTTGCTAAACTCTCCTATTCTAACAGCTTATCTGTAAATACCGTTGGATGTTCTACAAACATAATCATTTGTGAATCATGACCATTTTGCGTCTTCCTTTCCAATCCTTACACCGTTTACTTACCTGTTCCTACCACAGTGGCGAGGCCCTGGTTTACTGTTGACTAGAAGTGCTGATGGCCGGCCTCTTTGTCTTGCTTTTAATTTCAAAGGGAAATTTTCTGCATTTAACCTTTAAGTATAATGTTTGGTATAGCACTTTTAGGGAGAGAGGGAGTAGATAATTTAATAAAACAGGAAAAAGTGGCCTTCTATTCCTGCTTTTGTCTGGGTTTTAAATCATGAATATTGAATTTTGTTAAATATATTTTTTTGCATTTATTGAGACGATAAGGTGATTTTCTGTTTTACACTGTTAATGTGAGAAATTAAGTCCTGATTTCAGCATGTTAAACCAACTTATTACCTGGGATTAAGTCAACTTGATATTTTATATGTTACTAGATTGCTTGCTAAAATTTTGAGTGGGGATTTTGTATCTGTGTTCATGAGAGAGATTAGTTTGTGACTTTTCCTTTCTCATACAATCTTTGTTGTTAAAATAAGGCATTGAAATATTTTTCTTCATTTCGAAGTTCCTTGAGGAATAAAAATTAAGTTTTTTTGATGTGAAAGGCACAGTTGCATTGAAATAGAACTGTTTACCCACGTATGTAGTTCAGGGAATCTCAAATATTTGGGAACTGGTTTCCTTTGGAAAATTTCAAATCATGCTCAAAATGTTTCAGTTTGGCTAATAATGAGAAAGTTCTTTTATACATTTATTTCATGGAAAAAAGAGTTTCAAAATATCTTTATAAGAATGTTGGTGACGTGTGTAGTGGCCTCATCCTTTAATAAAACAGTTTTTTAAAAAAGATAATTGGGTTTAAAACTTGTTCATTAGTCCATTTCAACCTCTAAATTAAATGTCAGTGTGGAAAGAATGTTTCCTGTCTTGGATGACCTTTGACACTAATAATTTGAGTATTGAGTCAGAAATTGAGTAGTGTATTTTCTAAAAATAGTTTTCACTTTTGAAAGCAAAAGACAAGTGTTACAAGTTTAAAAAGTAATCTAGATAAAAGCCACATGATGTAAAGTATATGGTATGATTTTGACTGATGTTAACTAACTTTCGGATCATACATATTTCTTGTTCTGTGTTAAAACGTTCTTTTCGAGAGTGTTCAGGAACCACCTGGAAACCCTAATGGTGTAATTTGCTCAGCTATATGGACCTTTGGATCCCTGATTTAAAACATCCCAAATTTCTGAGATAGTGTTGGGAAGGACAAAGAGTCAAGTAGCCAGCCTGAGAAACGGATTCCTGCCTCACAGGAGTGGCTGTGCAGTTGAGTGTATATATATATATATATATATAAAATGATACTAGTGACAATTGAAGCAAATTGGATATGTTAAAGAACATGAATCTGTAAAAAAGGAAAGTTAAAGTACGTTGAGGTAGTTTTAATGAACACCTGAGCTATTAATATCATTTATAGGCATATGTGATACATACTAATGATATATACTAATCAGGATGTATACTAACCACACAGTAGCTTCCCAGTGTATTGTGGTGGTGATAAACCGATTAAGCAAATATTAGAGTTTTAGGGTCAAAGGAGACGTTAGCAACCATGCAGTCTGATTTCTTTGTTCCAGAGATGAGACCAGTGATTTGCCTAAGATCAGAAAGGCATTTACTATTAGAGTTGGGACTAAATTTTTACCTTTCTTTATTCATTCCTTTGTTCAGTACATTTATTGAGAACCTGTTACGTGTGAGATACTGGTCTGCATGCTAGGGATATGGTGGTAGATAAATGAAGTCCTTCCCTCCTGGGGTTTGTGTTCCAGAGAAGGACGTTGGCCATAAACAGAGCTATGTGGTGAAGTGACAGGTGTTGAGAAGTGGCAGGAAGGAAAATAAAGCGTGGGAAGACCTAGAGATGACAGGGAATGCTGTTTCGGATAGGAGGGTCAAGAGACGTCTCACTGAGCAAGGCCTGAATGAAACGAGGGAGTAAGCTCTGTGGATATTGGGGAGGAATGTTCTAGAAAGAGAACAGAAAGTGCAGATGCGTGGCATGTCCCCAGAACAGCAAGGAGGCCAGTGTGGCTGAAGCAGGCAGGCAAGGGGAGAGTGGTGGGCCATGAGCTGGGAGGCGAGGCGAGGCGAGGCACCAGATCTCCTGGGGGCCTGGGGCTGCGGGGAGGACTCTGGGATTTCGTCTAAGTATGCGGGCAGACATTGGAGAGTTCTGAGCAGGGAAATCACCCAGTCTGATTGCAGTTTCGAAGGTGCGGTCTGGCTGCTGTGGAATAGACTGAAGAGAGACGAGGATGGAAGAGGGGCGGTGGGGAGGAGACTCCTGCAGTTCTGTGGTGAGAAACCAGGGAGGTGGGGATTAGGAGGCGTGAGCGACTTAGTGACAGCTTGATGGCTTCTTGATATAATTTAAAGGTAGAGCCACAAGATTTGCAGAAGATTGGATGTGTGCTATAAGGGAAATTCCAGGCACCTCAACAGTTTTGCCTGTTCCCTTCCACCTGAGTAGACCATAGTAGAATGCTTTTCCAGGATTTGCTTTTGCTTTTCTTTTCTGGGATGTCCAAGTCAAGGTTTAAGAGTTTCTTTGCTGGCAGATGATCCTTCTCATCTGTGCTGGTGGAAGGTTTGTGTACAGCACACCTGCCCACAGGTGTCACTGACTTTGTATCTGACTTACTTTAATTTTTTTTTTGAGGAAGACTAGCCCTGAGCTAACATCTGCCGCCAATCCTCCTTTTTTTGCTGAGGAAGACTGGCTGTGAGCTAACATCCATGCCCATCTTCCTCTACTTTATATGCGGGACGCCTACCACAGCATGGCTTGCCAAGCGGTGCCATGTCCGCACGCAGGATCGGAACCAGCGAATCCCCGGGCCGCAGAAGTGGAATGTGCGCACTTAACTGCTGCGTCACCAGGCCGGCCCCTGACTTACTTTAAATGTCTGCACCTGGTTCAATTGTAGTTTCCATCTAGAAACATCATCGTGTTTTACTTTAATCTCTGCATTGACCTGAAAACTGCTAAATCTTTTTGAGGTTAGAATTGCTTCAAGATAAATGGTGCATTAATATAACTATTGTTGCTCTGAATGTTGGCCCTAAAGAAATTACCCAGGAAAAAAAAGAGCATCTGTTAGCGTGTGCCTGCTCATGGCAGAGAGGAGCCTGCATGCAGAGCAGTCCTAAGAATGCAGCGTCCTAGTCGTGCCAGCTCGTTCCATGGACTGGAGAGCAGCTCCTCTGCTGTGCTGCAGTGGCGCTGAGCCCTGCCTCTGAATGGATGTCGTGAACACTGACTGTCATCGGCCTGTTTTCCCTTTCTAAAAGAAACAGAACACATGTTACATCAGGATTTCATTTACTAATAAAATGTTCCTTTTCATGTAGTTTGCTAAGACTGGATGTTGCTCATGCTTATCATCACAACTCTCAATGTTATTGTTCTTATCTTTGAGGGAAAAATACACCACAGAATACACATTCCAGATGGCTGTGTCTGAGATGGGGTTCCAGAGGCAAAATGAAGATGAGCATTTTACTTCCTCACTTTCTGCACTAAGTTACCCAGGGGAGGGGTGTGTGGAGTCAGTGTGTTTCCACAAAGTTGGATTTTCAGGAGATTACACTAGGTTGAACATTTCCCACAAAACAGACCTACCATATTTTTAGGCAGAGCCTCTGGGCGACAATAAATTTCATTTTGTGAGCAAATGTGAGTGGAGAAGGATCTTCTTAATTTCCCTGGATCCTAACCATCTGTACATGCCGAGTGGGGTCTAAAAGTGTATAGTTTGGATCACCAGACAGCATCTTAACTGCAGAAGTGCGTTTGACTGCTCACAGATGTTTCCAGTTGAGCCGATGTCAAGGTCTTGTTTTAGTTCCTTATTCGCTATGTGGGAGTTGGGCTTCGGTCCATTGGATAGACTGCAAATACATAAGTCAGAGAGAACTCATGGGCAGCGTAAAAATCTTGCCAAGTTTGAGATTTAGGGCCCTTTAAGGTGGACCCTGTATTGTCACTTTCCTTCTTCAAACTCCGCCCGTTTGGCTTCCGTAGCACCAAATGTTCCTGGGTCTCTTTTGCAGGATCCTCCTTCTACGTGACATTGATGTTCTCTACGATTTCAGCCTAGTCCACTGCCCTGATCCCACCACATACCCCTCCCGACAGTCTCACTTGCAGTCTTGGCTTTAACCAACTTGCAGACAAGTGACTATCAGACAGTCATCTCCAGCCCAAACCTCTTCCGTAGGATTTTGATCTGCATGTCCAATCCAGTTAATCCTTTTCTTCCTGAGGGTGCCAGAGGCACCTCAAACTTGACAGGTTCTCAGCCAGACCCTTCACTTTGCCCCACGGCCCGGTCTTCTCTCTGAGTGTCGTTTTGGTTGGTTGGCTCCATCATCCATGCGTCAGTCACTCACAACTTTCCCTGCAACAGCAAATCAATAACCAAGCCCTATCCTACCTATTTTTCCTTCTAAATATGTTTTATAATAAAGCTTCTTTTAAATTTTTTATCAAAGTAACTCATGCCCATGGTTAAAAAGTCAAGTAGTGCAAACAGGCTTAGAATAAGAAAACAATGGTTTCCTTTCCTCCCCATCCCCTTTCCTTCCCACCAAGAGGGACCTCTTTTAACTCCTGAAACTGCTTTTTCTGGTAGTTCTTATCATATCTCTAAGTTCTGTGCTTACACTGTTATTTCCTCATTTGTCACTTTTGGCCGGTGTCTGCTGGTTTCCTGCCATAATTTCCATCTCCTGCCCCTTTTACCCAACATAGTTGTGTCACAATTTTTAGTTTCTCTATTTAAGTAATTTAAGCAATATAGTTATATTTATACCTTGCTTCGTTACCTTTGGATGGAATCCCTTGGTCCCTGACTTACAGGGTGAGGATCTTAGCACCTCCATCCTGCCCTCCAGCTCCTCTCTCCCCTTCTGCCCACCTCTTTGTGTCATGTGCGCTGACTTTCTAATTATCAGAATTGATTTGATTAGTTGATAAATTGATTTTCCCTCAGAGCTGTGAGACGTTGCTCCGTTTTGGTATCCAATGTTGCTGATAAGTCTGATATCGATCTATTTCTCGTTCCTTTGCAGGCGATCTGTGCTTTCGCTTTGGAAACTTTTAGGATATTCCCTTTCACTTTGGGGTTCTGAAATTTCCCCTATGTGGTATTCAGGTGTGTGAAATTTTAAAAATTTTGTTCATTTGCCGTTTTTCCCGTACTAATTTTCTCCCACTTTCTCTGTTCACTTTTTCTAGGACTCCTATTAGATGATGGACAATTGGACAAACTGGAAATTTTCTTTTAGATGCCTATATTTTCTTATTTTTCTATATTCTGGAAGGTTTTCTCTGCTTTATCTTCCAAACTTTTATTGATTAAAAATTTTATGTGTGTGTGTGTGTGTTCCTTTCTTGTTCTGTGCTTGTTTTTTCTATATAATCATGTACTTATTTTATGGATGCAGTATTTTTTCAGCTCTCTGAGAATAACTACATTTTAAAAACTTCTTCTAATGATTCGGAGATTTCCCATGTGCCCTCTGTTCCCACACATGTATAGCCTTCCCCATTTTCAACATCCCCCACCAGAGAGGTACATGTGGTATACAGTTGATGAACCTACGCTGACCCATCATAATCACCCAAAGTCTGTAGTTTACGTTAGAGTCCACCCTTGGTGTTGTACATTCAGTGGGTTTGGACAAATGTATAATAATGGGTATACATCTTTATAATATCACACAGAGTATTCATACTACCATAACAGTCACCTGTGCTCCACCGGTCATCCCTCGGTGTCCATCCCCCACCTCCACCCGAGTAACCACTGATGTTTTAACTGTCTCCATAGCCTTGTCTTTACTGGGATGTCATATTGTTGGAATCATACTACAGTGTGTTACCTTTTCACATTGGCTTCTTTCACTTAGTAATATGTATTTAAGGTTTCTCCGTGTCTTTTCATGACTTGATAGCCTTTTTCTTTTTTAGTGCTGAATAATATTCCATTGTCTGGATTACTGCAGTTTATCTATTCACTGCTGAAGGACGTCTTCATTGTTTTCCAATTATGAATAAAGCTTCTATAAACATGCATGTGCAGGTTTTTGTGTAGACGTGAGTTTCCAACTCCTTTGACTAAATACCAAGGAGTGTGGTTGTTGGATTATATGCTAAGAGTATGTTTAGTTTTGTAAGAAACTGCCAAACTGTCTTCCAAAATGGCTGTACCATTTTGCATTCCTATTAACAATGAATGAGAAATATTGTTATTGCATATCCTCACCAGCATCTGGTGTTGTCAGTGTTTGGGATTCTGGCTGTTCTAATAGATGTGGAATGGTATCTCATTGTTGTTTTATTTTGCATTTCCCTGATGACGTATGATGTAGAGTATCGTTTCATATGCTTATTTGCCATCAATATATCTTCTTTGGTGAGGTGTCTGTTTAGGTCTTTGGTCCATTTTTTAATTGGGTTTTTTGTTTTCTTGTTGAGTTTTAAGAGTTCTTTGTATATTTTAGGTAACAGTCCTTTATCAGATGTGTCTTTGCGAATATTTTTTCCTCAGTCTGTGGCTTGTCTTCACGTTCTCTTGACATTGTCTTTAGCATAGCAGAAGTTTTTAATTTTAATGAGGTCCCACTCATCAGTTATTTCTTTTATGGATTGTGCTTTTGGTGTTGTATCTAAAAAGTCATCACCAAATCCAAGGCCATCTAGGTTTTCTCCTCTGTTATCTCCTAGGAGTTTTATAATTTTGCAATTTCGTTTACATCTGTGATCCATTTTGAGTTAATTTTTGTGAAAGGTGTATCTAGATTCATTTTTTGCATGTTGATGTCTGGTTGTTCCAGCACCATTTGTGGAAAGACTGTCTTTGCTCCGTTGTATTGCCTTTGCTCCTCTGTGAAAGATCAGTCGACTGTACTTATGTTAGTCTATTTCTGGGCTCTCTGTTCTGCTTCATTGATCTATTTCTTTATCCTTTTGCCGATACCACGCTGTCTTGATTACTGTCAGTTTATTGTAAGTCTTGCAGGGTCAGTCTTCCAGGTCTGTTCTTCTCCTTCAGTGTTGTGTTAGCTATTCGGGGTCCTTTGCATCTCTCTATAAACTTTAGAATCAGTTTGTTGATATCCACAAAATAACTTGATGGGCTTTTGATTGGGATCGTATTAAATTTATAAATCAAGTTGGGAAGAATTGACATCTTGACAATGTTGAGTCTTCCTATCTATGAAGATGGAATATCTCTCCATTTATTTAGTTCTTTTTTTATTTCATTCATCAGAGTTTTGTAGTTTTCTGTTACATATTTTGTTAGATTTATACCTATTTCATGTTTTTGGGTGCTAATGTAAATGATAATTGTGTTTTTAATTTCAAATTCCACTTGTTCATTGCTTTTACACTTATGCGTCACTTAACAATGGGAATATGTTCTGAGAAATTCATGATGATTTTGTTAGATGATTTTGTCATTGTGCAAACATCGTAGACTGCTCTTACACAAACCTAGATGGTATAGCCTAGTACATACCTAGGCCATGTGGTACTAACCTTATGGGACCACCATCGTATATACAGTCCCTCATTGACTGAAACATCTTTATGTGGCCCGTGACTGTATATATATAGGAAAAATGATTGACTTTTGTGTTTAACCTTGTATCCTGCAAGCTTGCTAAAATTGCTTGTGGGTTCTAGGAGTCAGTGAAATTTTAGTTGATTCAGATGAGAAAGAGCTACACTGACATCTCTCTGTAACACTTCTGTAATGCTTCCGCAGTGACTTTGGTATTGCATGATTCCCTTTTGGATTTCTTCTCGTTTTTTTTTTTGAGTTATAAAAAAAGCATGCAGGCACATCTGGAAGGATACACACCAAACTGTTAACAGTAGTTACTTTGTCGGTGTGGGGTAAGGAGCCAGAGTATCTACTTTTTGTAATGTTGTATTTGTTTTCCTTAACTATTTAAATTCTGAAATAAAACCTAGTAAAGCGAAGTATGTAAAAACATCAATGTACAACTGAAAGAATTGTTTAAAGCAAACACCTGGGTAACCACTGTCCAGATGAAGAAACAGGACACTGCCAGTCCCACAGAAGCGCTGCTATGTCTCTTCCCATTCACAGTGTCTTTTCACGCTCGAAAGTAAACGTTATCCAGATTGTAAGGTTATTGCTTCCTTAGATTTCTTATAGGTTTGTGTCCTAAGTATGGATTCCTAATGACTTTTATGAACTTACTTAAGTGGAATCATAATATAGAGTCATTTAAATGGAGTCATTTCCTTGTGTCTGGCTTCTTTTGCTTAACTTCATTTTTGTGAGATTCATTACCATGGTGACAGTAACTATGGTTTTCATTTTCATTGCAAAATATCCCACTATACGAATATATGATAATTTATTTAGCCAGTCTACTAGTCATGGACATTTGAGTTGTTTCCAGTTTTACACTGTTGTAAATAATGATGCTAGAAACATATCCTGATAAGTGTGTACTGATATTTCAGCTAAGTCTATATTGAAGAATGGAATTACTAGTCACAGAGCATGTATATCTTCAACTTTACTAGATACTGCCAACAGTTTTATAAGGGGTTATACCAACTTATGCAGCTTATTGTCAGGTTTAAAAAAAATTTTGTTATTCGGGTAGGTATCAAATGACATCTTAATGTAGTTTTAGTTACATTTTGCTAGTGACTAAGGAAGTTGAACTCACCTTTACATGTCAATTGGCCATTTGGAATTCTTCTTCACTGTTGGCTTATCTTTTTCTTTTTGATTTGTAGGATTTTTAAAAAAACGTATTTTGGATTCAAATTATTTTATTTTATTATATATATAATATATTTTTATCTATTAATGTAATATATATTAATATATTAATAATATAATTGATTATATAAAAATAATTTTATATATATATATACACGTATATAAAAAGATTTATTATAAGGAATTGGCTCATGTGATTATGGAGGCTAGCAAGTCCAATCAACAGGGGGCCAGAAGGCTGGAGACCCAGAGAGAGCCAATGTTCAATTCAAAGGCCATTTGGCAGGAAGAGCCAGTGTTTCAGTTTAAGCCTGTTAGGCAGGAAAAGCTGAAGTTGCAGGTGAAGTCTGAAGGCAGCCTGCTGGAGAATTGTCTGTCACGTGGGGGAGGTTGGTCTTTTTGTTCTATTCAGGCCTTTAACTGACGGGCTGAGGCCCGCCCACATTACGCAGGGCAATCTGCTTTAATCTGGCAACTAAAATTTTTTTCTTATTGTGTTCATAATACTTTACATCAATGTAAGATTTCAGTTGTACGTTATTTCTTTTTTTTATTTATTTATTTTATTGCAGTAACCTTGGATTATAACATTATATAGCTTTCAGATGTACATCGTAATATATTTCAAATTCTGTGTAGATTACTTCGTGTTCACCACCCAAAAACTAATTATAGTCCATCACCACACATGTGAGCCTAATCAGCCCTTTTGCCCTCTCCCCTGCCCTCTTCCTCTATGGTAACCACCAATGCAATCTCCTTCGCTATGTGTTTAAATAAAATCAGAAATGAAAGAGGAGAAATTACAATGGACACGTCAGAAATACAAAAGATAATACGAGAATACTATGAAAAGCTATACGCCAACAAATTATATAATCTAGAAGAAATGAATAAATTCTTAGAAATATACAACCTTCCAAAACTGGACCAAGAAGAAGTAGAGAATTTGAGTAGACCAATCATCAGTAAGGAGATGGAAACAGCAATCAAAAACCTCCCAAAAAATAAAAGTCCAGGACCAGTTGGCTTTCCTGGTGAATTCTACCAAACATTCAAAGAAGACTTGATACCTATCCTTCTCAAACTCTTCCAAAACACTGAAGAGGAGGGGAGGCTTCCTAACTCCTTCTATGAAGCAAACATTATCCTGATACCAAAACCAGACAAGGACAACACAAAAAAAGAAAATTACAGGCCAATATCACTGATGAACATCAATGGAAAAATCCTCAACAAAATACTAGCAAATCGAATACAACAATACATTAAAAAGATCACACATCATGATCAAGTGGGTTTCATTCCAGGGATGCAGGTATGGTTAAGCATCCACAAATCTATCAACGTTATACACCACATTAACAAAATGAAGAATAAAAATCACGTGATCATCTCATAGATGCAGAGAAAGCATTTGACAAGATACAGCATCCATTTATTATAAAGCCTCTAAATAAAATGGGTATAGAAGGAAAATATCTCAACATAATAAAGGCCATGTATGACAAATCCACAGCTAATACCATTCTCAGTGGAGAAAAACTGAAAGCTATCCCTCTAAGAACAAGAACCAGACCAGGATGCCCACTGTCACCACTCTTATTTAACATGGTATTGGAAGTCCTAGCCAGAGCAATCAGGCAAGAAAAAGAAATAAAAGGGATCCATATTGGAAAGGAAGAAGTGAAACTGTCACTCTTTGCAGACAACATGATTTTATTTCGAGAAAACCCTAAAGAATCCACTAAAAAACTTAGAAACAATAAAGGAATACAGTCAAGTTACAGGATACAAAATCAACATACAAAAATCGGTTGGATTCAAATTATGTCAGTTATACATGTTACAAACATCTTTTGCCACTCTGTGACTTTCCTTTTTACTTCCTTTTGGATATCTTTTAATAAGCGGAAGTTTTTTATGTTAATGTGATCCAGTTGATCCATATTTGTGGTTGGTGTCTTATTTAAGAGATCTTTTCCTAATCAGAGGCCAAGAAGGTATTATCTTACCTACTTGTTTTCTAAAAGCTTTGTTTTGTCTCTCACATTTAGCTCTTCATTCTACCTAGAGTTGGTTCTTGTGTGTGGTGTGAGGTCAGGCTCAAAATTTCTGTACTAACGACAAGTAGACACTTGCTTATGTTTCTTTAAAACAACAAAAATCAAGCCTGCAAGCGGAGGCAGGGCCGCGCGCGAGTGAGCCTTGCCATGTCCTCCTGACGTGTCTTTCGTCCATCCTCAGGATGTCCTCCTTTGACTCGCTTCCTCCCGGTGGCCCACTTATTGGCTACCGCCCTGCTCTTGATCAGTGCGTTCTGAAAGGTGAAGGGGAAAGGAGAAGTACTCTACCTTCTAATCTTATAAGTATCTGTTTAGTTGTAGTTTGACTTCATTTATATGAGGGTATTTTTTTTATGTGAGGAAACTAGTACTTTTTTAAAGTGCAACTTATTCCAAAGCAAAATCTAAACTTCAGCAATGCCAATTTTGTCTCAATATTGAAGTGCCACCCACATTTTGAATGAAGTCATGCTTTTAATGTGTAGAAAGTCAATCTTTAATTTTGGTAAAAAAATTATTGGAACTTGCAAGTGTGAATCTTGAAATTGAACTGAACTTGCTTTAGAAATAATCTTTCTGGTTCTCAGAAGAATGTTTCTATTAGCCAAAAAAAGAAGCTTGGAATAGCAGTGATTATTTTCTGCCTTCAGGTCTGTTGGAAAGAACCGAAACATATAGCTGGAAAGAATTTAAGATGTCATCTAGTGCAGGATTTTACCTCTAAGAAGAGGACCATTTTCACTTTTAATATAATTCCAGAATATTTAATATACTTCACTGTCAGTAAGTTTTCCTTATGCTATCTATGTCTTAAGTCTGTTTTCTATTTTGTTTCAAATAGAAACAGAGGAATTGGGCCAACCATGTTGTGTGGATAATGATGCTTCATCTACTTGATGGCCGTTACTGAATCCTTCATCAGCTGCTCTTCATGGTGTAATCTAATCTGTTTGTTTAGTTCTTTCTTCTAAGCCAGATTTCAAATCCTTTAATCACTGTTTTTTTATCCCATCTGAATTCTCTCCGTGTCATCTATAAATTATGATTTATAGACTCAGAAATTGAACATGATACTTTTGCCAAGGTATGACCAAGTGCTGGTTAACCTATCAGCATGTTACTCTATTTTAGAGAGTTCTCTAACCAACACTTCTACCCTGAATTTTTTCATTATGAAAAGATTGTTGGACTTCCGGCTACACATGGCAGTTTGAACATGCTTGTTTCTCTCTGCTTCCTAAGGCTACCCAAAATGATAGGTAACAAGTGAAAAAAGGTATAAAGCCACATGGATAAAGGAAGTGGGAGAAGCAGCTTGGGGGATAAAGGATGTCAACAAATTTTTGGAAGATAGAATGCAGCTGGATGAGTGGGAATTGAATTAGCGGAGGAGAGAAAACTGAAAGTCAAGGGCGCACAGAGAGAGGGAAGCCAACCTGGAGAGATCAGTTTGTGGTCAGGACCAGAAAGGCTGCACACTTGGAACCACAAACTCTTCCAGGAGACAGGCATGTGAAGGGTGAGGCTGAAGACTGGCGATGGGTAGAAAGCCTGAGGAAGGAGTGGTGAGACCTCCTTCCATCCCAGGTGGCTGGACATATACCCCTGGCAGGAATATTTTCCAGAGAAATTAGACCTGAGAAGCTTTGGACTTGAAAACAACAGGTACGGATGAGAGTGATTCGTAAGACACCTTAGAGAAAATAGGAGTATTACACGAAAATCTACGTATACAAAGGTGCTATCTGCCTTCCCGGCACCAAGCACTCTGACAGCCAGGCTTACATTCCTTCAAGCCTGGATTAAAGGATCAGAAGATTCTTCTCTGGGAAATGGACCAATTGAGGAAAAAAGGTGTTTGGAGTCCTCTCATAAAATGACTGGGTCCCACTCAATCATACCACACAAGTCCAGCTTTTTAGGTCTTACAGTGGACAGCCAAGGATCCCCACTTATGTGAGGATCGTCTCTAATGTGAATGAATAGGACCAAAACAAATTAATAGAAAAGGGAGCTCAGAGGAAACAGGGAAAAGCAGGGAGAAAAACACTTTAAAAATTTTAATTGAATATTCTTTGAGAAATTAGAGAAGATATTGCATCCATGAAAGGGAGCTTGGAAATTAAAATATGATAGCAGAAAGTAAAAATTCAGTGAAGAGTTGGAATGTTGGTGACACTGCCTAGAAAATAGAATGAAAAGATAGAGATGTAAGACATGAGAAAAAAGAAGAAGAAATGAGGCATCTATTAGAAAGTCCAAAATTTGATTAATTAAGAGTTTTAGAAGGAAAACAAAGAAGATGCAGGGGAGAAAATGATAGAAGAATGATACACAATACTTTTGCAAAATCAAAGGACATAAATTTCCATATGGAAAGGGCGCATTGAATGCCCGACACAATGAATGAAAAAAAGACTAATTCCAAGACACATCTGATAAAAGCTGTGAAAAAAAAAAAAAACTCCTAAAAGTTTTAATAGAGACAAAGTAGGTCACATCCAAAGGCTCAGGAAGCAGGCTGGTATCTGACTTCATTGCAATAGAGGAACCCAGAAGAAATAGAGCAAACCCTCCTTCATCTGAGGGAAAATCATCTCCAGCCTGGAATCCTGTGTCTGGCCAAACTGTCAACCAAATGCAAGGGTAAAATAAGGCTATTTTCAGACAGATAAGCAAGGTCTCAAAAATTGGCCTCTTGCACCGTTTCTTTGGCAGATTCCCAGAGGAGGTACTCTACCAAGATGAGAGAATGAGCTAAAAATTATGCAGGAACTTAGGGAAAGTGAAAGAAGTTCCCTGACGGGAAGTAAAGAGAAATTCCAGGGTGACACGTGGATATCACCTGTGTCAGGCCTGGAGAACAACCTTTCCAGCCTGGAAAGGAGGATGGAGAGGCCAGGAGAGAAGGAAACAACAACAAATTGGAAAGATCACCTAATGTGTTTATCTGTGATGAGATGTATTTTCTAGTTCTGTCCTAGAGCTTGGGGAAATTAGTGTTAGACACATAAAACAAAACAAAACAAAGCAAAAAACCATGCAAATGAAAAATTGAGGTAATAACATCAGGAAAAACCAAAGGTTGTACAAGAAATGAAATATGGTATGCGACTGGGCTCAGTATGAAGAATATTTAAACAGATGTGATAATGTACTGCAAATACTGAGTGTGTTTTAAGCAAAAATTGTGATATAGTTAATTTGAGAGGATTTTATGGGGCAGGGGAAGTATGTATACAAGGTAAGAGAGCTAAATCATCTTCTACAGTAGGAAGCCAATAAACGTTAAAAACGGATAAGAAAGGTCAGTTGAAGACTATTAGTTAAAATATGAAGGTAAATACTGAAAGAAACAGCTAAAAGGGTTGAAAGTGATTGCCTTTGGTCACTCAGACTCAAGAGGAATAGGACGGGGAGGGCAAAGGACGCCATTTGTAGTCGTCAGCCTTGTAGTACCATTTGATTTTGAAATTATGTGTATGTATTATTTTGATAAAAGTAAAGTGAATACATTTACACAAAAGTACATTTGCATGTGTAAATTTTTAAATGCATTTCACATATTTTTTAAAATTAATATTTATTTGAGAAAAACTAATCACAATGAGTTTTTGGAAAATACTGAAAAGGTGACGTATTTTTTAGTTTGTCTTGAATCACGAGTTCAGAGTCATGGTTGGTTTGATACTCGACGTTGGAATTTGTGAGAACATCTCTTTATTATTCACATATGTAGTGTCTAATTTATTCTGATTTATTTATTAAGCATTCGAAAAGATGCCAGAATCACTGGAATTCAAAGTTTACCTTCCTTGAGGAAAATTTCAGTTGTAATGAAATGGGCAAGTTGCCTCTGATTTTAATGATTGGTGTTGATTATGGTTTGACTGAAATATACTCAAAATGCGCTATTTATTTGAAACATGTAATACTCAGTCCTATAATGGTCTGCTTTCAGCTTTGGACACTTCCAGACTTTTAACCTCACAGGCTTACTGTGAGCGATGTGTTTATATCATACATACAAATTTCTTAATGTAGTGCTTGGAATATAATAGAAACTTAGTGAAATGGTAGCTGTTCTCCACCCCGTCCCCCCAGAGTCCCCCTGGGAACACATCCCCATCCCTTGGGGCCAGTGGTCGTCTTGTCCTGTTTGCCGTTTATGTAAGTTTTGCTCTTTCCTTCCCTTCTTAGCATTACTTACTGGTCAAAATTTATTTTACATATTAGTGATCTCTCTTTTTCCAAGGAATTTTAAATTATTCTTATTCATGTAAGTGAAAGTCCTAGAGTACACTGTACTGTATTTTACTAAATACTTAAATATATTTCCTATTCCAAATGACCAGGCTTGGACCATAAATAAGGAGCAAGAGATTTTACTTCTGTCCCTCATTTGGGTACATGTTATGTTAAGCCTCAAAAAACCCAGCAAGTGATGAGCAGACTTGTGGCAAAACATTGCTTTTATTGTTGCATCATCCTTTGGCATCCTGGAACCTTCACCTCTTGGCTAAAATATTTTTTTAGCCAGTAAGTCTCAGGATGTCTCTTTGTAAGTATTATATTCTTGGGTGTAAAAATACCAAGAGAGTACTTTGACGCACTGGCGTGTTGTCAGAAGGTGTTTTTGGAACATCAGTGTCAGGTATTTCTAGGGAAGAGGCTTCTGACAATTCAGCTACTGTCAGCTCCCTCTGGGAAGAGCGTCTTGGCAGTTAGTTGACTTGGTGAAGCCCAAGAACACCCTGCACCCCGGACCTCATGTGACACTGATCCAGGGACCTCAGTTATGGTGGCAAGACTCAGCTTGGTCGATTCAAAGTTTTTTGCAAAGAACAGTTGGGTTTGTTTTTTAGTTTTCGTTTGAATTTGGATAGAGATCAAGACAACTTTCAACATATTATTTGATTAGCAATTTAGCAGGACTATATAAATAATGACATGATGAGCAAGGAGTAGATGGCAGGCCAGGCAGAGAGAAACATGGAAGGTTTGGCCAGTCCCTTTAAACAGCCTGCTTCTGGTCATCTGTAATTATTTGCACTTTCCATTAGGGATCAATTCATTAAGTACAGTGTTGTCTCTGTGGGGGGCCCTCAGTTTCCACTGATTGAATTAAATTGGGAATTTGTCACATTGGAAGGACCAATTCTTTTTTTAAAAGAGCTTTCTCAAGATATAAATTCATGTACCTTACAAAGCAACTGTTTAAAGTGTACAATTCAATGGTTTTGGCATATTACAGTACTAATTTTTTTTAAACATGGTAAAATATATATAATAAACTGTCATTTAAACTGTCAAACTATTAAAAATTTAAACTATTTTATTAAAACATTTTTAATAAAATTAAAAAAAATTTAGTACACATAACGCAATTTACCATCTTAACCATTTTTAAGTGTACAGTATCATTTGAGTTCAGTATCATTAGGTACATTCACACTGTTGTGCAATCATCCCCACCATCTATCTGCAGAACTCTTTTCATCTTGCAAAACTGAAACTATGTGCCCATTAAACAGTAACCCCCGTTCCTGCCTCCTTCCAGCTCGTGGCAAACACCATTTTACTTTCCGTCTCTATGAATTTGACTCTAAGTACCTCATGGAAGTGGAAGCATCCAGTGTTTGTCTTTTTGCATTTGGTTTATTTCGCTTAGCATCTTCTAGGTTCATCCATGTGAGAATTTCCCTCCTTTCTAGACCAAATAATGTTCTATTGTATGTGTATACCACATTTTGTTAATTCGTTTATCTGTCAATGGACATTTGAGTTGTTTCTCTTTTGGCTATTGTGAATAATGCTGCTGTTAATGTTAGTGTTCAAATACCTGCTCATGTCCTGAAGGGCCAATTTCTAATCTGCTCTTTAAGGTCCGTATAATCCAACATAGACTGAAAAAGAATATGGCTTACATTCTGCAAGAATTTATGTTGCTGTGCATTGTCAGAGGGTATTCCAAGTATTTCTTTTCTAAATGATTTCATGGCACATTTGGTTAAGAAAATTCTCCTTCGCTTTATGACCTACTCTTAATTCTTCATGATACTTTCTGTTCCAGTGGAGAGCGATGGGGCATGGTTGTTCTAACAGTTCTGTCGAGCTTCATGTGCCCAGATTTCTTAACATTCAACAGAGGTAAAGGCAGAGCTGTTGTGAGAAAGGATGGTGTCTAGTAATTTCTGTGTGGTCAGTAACTTATACAAAAACTGTTGTAGCAGGACTAAGATAGACATATGAGCATTTTTGTTGCCGTTTTTGGGAAGGAAAAAATGAAAACCCTAATATTAAAGCACAACCCCCTAGGGAGACATTAAAGCCATGTTTAACTCTTTATCAAAAAATGCTTAAGGAAGCATTTTTGATATATAAACATCAGTGAATGTAGAAATTGGGTAAAAATGCTAGAAAGTAAATACTCTGCTCTACTGAATCTGTCTACTTACATCTATTTGTAATTGAATTACATCTATTTGAATTAAATATGTAAAACATATTGAGCCTTTTTTTGTTTCCTTGTAAAGCTTTTTTTCCCCTTGTGTTAAATGAAAAGTACTATGGTGATTTGATCCAACATTATGGCAACTATGTGTCCTGAAGTTTTCCGGGTTATCTGGATTTCAGACTCCACCATGCCCCATAACTACTTGCGGTTGACATACCGTGTGCCTGTCTTGTTTGCTTTTTTGTATTTTGTTTTGTTATCATACAGAAATGGGGTTGGCATGTCTGTTCCTCGCCAGCTCCTCTCAGAATCCTCCATCCTTGGCTGCCTGGAGACTTGGGGAGGAAAAGCGTATTGTGGTTTCCTCTGATGATTTGACTCATTTACTTCCTCAAAGGCTTCTCTTCTCTATTATTTTACCACCTTCTCTTTTAATACACTCATTTCATTCACCCAGAAACATTTATGGAGTGCCTGTGATGTTTGAGGTTGGGAAGCAATGACAAAAGGCAGAGTCCTCGCTGTCAGTAGACCTGCCGTCCAGTAATTCATCCGGCAGAATCAATGAGGGCATTTTATACGGTCTCAGCATCAGTTATTATCAAAGAAGAAAAGAGTCGTAGGCAAGGGCTGCTTTTCCAGGATGAGTCTGAGAGAAAATTCTCATCGTCTCGTTTTCCATGAAAAGCTTATCTTTGAATTTAAATCTTCAATTAAATATCAATTGTTCTATAGGAAAAATTTTGGGGGTATTTCCTTCACTTCATCTCTCCTCAACCAAGGGGGTATCCTACTTTGTGCTGCAGGAAAGGCAAGCAAATATGGCAGCCATTTACCTGCCGTGAGCGGGCCTCTCTCGACAGAAGCATTTGGCCTTTAGTCAGTCAGGTCCAGAAATACGACTTTAACAGTTTCATTGAAGAAAGTGTATTTCTAGCCTCAGGGATGATGTGGGAGTGGCCTCGCTGTGCTTCAGTCACACCCACAGGATCCCCTGTGCAGGTGTGCTTTCACCCTCGTCCTGGGAGCTAAGTTAATGAAAACAGAAAGTGTCTGAATGAATGGGCTGGTCTCTCCCGTGGTTCCCACTCTTTGTCTTTGAAAGCTCCTCTTTTTGAAAGGAAAGCGGCCTGAAGTCCCTTCTGTAAACTATAGTTTGTTTCTTCGTTGTCTTCTCGGAGGGCTTTTCTTGTTCTGGATACACAGCCTCCACTGGAGGATGAGGCGGTGTGTCCATAGTTCTCCAGCAGCATGGATGAAGATCAGACCTGCCATGTAGTTAAAACTCTATGCAAGAATTGCTTGAACTTTTGGCTCCTAGATGTTTATTAATCTACCCCTGGCATTCTTCCAGCATACCCCATAGATATGGAGAAATTCCATAGTTCTCTAGAAATACAATGAAATATTTGGATAAGCAAATTTCAGATCCTCTCTGAGTTTGTGATATCAGAGTGGTTAAAAAAAGAAGGAGGTCATTCAAATAGGTGCGTGTTTATTTGGGGTCAACTTTGGTTTAGTTTTATATGTTTCTAAAGCATTAAAAACCAGAGTTTTCTTCTTTTGGAGTTATCAGCAAAATGTATAGTTTTTTCCTTCATCATTGGAGAAAAAATTTAAAATTCCATATTCTTTATTTTAAACACCTGAGTTTTCATGTTTATTATGTTCAGTATTTCAGTGATAAAAGTTACTCAGTGATAATTTGTTCCAATGTCTTTTAAAAAGTAGTGGAGATGAGTCCTATTCAATTATATTTTTCTTAAGATTGAATTAGAGAAATAAAATCTTAGTTTTTGTGGTGGTAGCACACATTCCAGCTGTCTGCTCTGCTTTATTTTGTTGCCTCTGGCAAGGAGCAGATTTATTATTTGGGCTCTGTCTAAATCTATATTTTGACAGCCACGTCCTTGTGGTCACCAAACTATTCTTTTTCTATAAACTAAATAGCAGCGAAGAACCTGTAAAAAGTTGCAGTTGTGTCTCCATGATAGAAAACCCATTCCATTCGCAGCATCAGGTTATAATGTAGGCTGGATTTAATTGTGGCAATCTATTTTCCCCATTTGGAAAATTAACAAACAAAATATTTACCAAGTAAGAGCTAATATTTTGTTTTAAGGCTTGTTTTGGGGGTTCCCAAAACCATCCACATATTTGGTGATTTACTAGAAGGATTCACAGGATCAGTGCAATGTCATACTATGACTAAGATTAGTTACAGTGACACAGCAAGGATACACAGCCAGGCATAAGGGGAAAAGACATGGGTGGAATCTGGGGAAAGGCATGTGCGGTCTTCCCGTGCTGTCTCTGTGAACGGTCACACAGCACACACCCTCCCTAACAAGGGAAATGTGCAGCTTACTGTCTTCAGTGTTTCTGCCCAAAGAAGCCCATTTGAGACTGAGTTTAGGGTTTTTATTGGGGGAATGGTCATGTAGGCATTCTCTGCCTAGCAACACCTGCTAAGATTCCAGGCTTTCAGAAACAAAGCAGGTCTTCACTGTAAATGACGGTGTTTGTGCAAACAGCCTAGGCACACCACACAACCTTATCAGTTAGGGAACTCTTTAAAAGCTGAGTTCCCAGACACCAGCCAAGGGCGAAGCTTGCAAGCAGGCCTTTCTAAGGACAGCAGCCTCAGGCCTGCTGTGTTAGCACTTTCCCCACACAGGCCTGCTTTTCATGTTTGTAAACAATTTGCCAAAATACACTGAACTTGAAGTGATGGTGATGGGGAAAGACAATGTGATTGTTTCTCTCAACTGTCGTCAGGATCAGACTTTGCGTTTATAAAGGTTTCTCGAGCCAAAGATGAGAAAACGTGAGGATTCTCTGCATAATATACTTCTAGTTTTAGAAGTAGTATGAGCCTAATATTTTAAAATTACAATTCAGTCATAATCTTGGTTATGCTCTGCACATGCAGGTGACTGCTTCTGAAATTCTCCGCCTTGGGCATCATATAATTTAAATTGGTTTCCTGCCAGTAGCTGGGCCTTGCCCATGCTCGATGCCTGTTCCTGGACGCTGACGCCTGTGGGTGAAGATTCGAGGAATAGCTTCTTAAAGTGCTTAAATGTTACTTTCATAAAATTAACCCACCAGTTTTAGAGCCATTTAGGCAATTAAAACAATTTAGAAGTGATGTTTTCTTCTTTTTGGTTTTGTTTTGAATAAGTACTGTTCTAAGAAATCAAATGAATCAAGGTTTTAGGTAATAAATAACTAAAGATGATAGAATGGTGAAGAAATGGCTAGCAGAGGGGGCTGCCTATTTGCCTTCATACTAAAAGACATAAATGTGTTTTCCTCCTCCATACAGATGCTTAAAATTCCCCCATACAAATTAATCATCATCTCTTGTCTGTGTAACTCCGTTAGGATTTCCCAAGGTGTCATTCAGAGCCTGAGGAGGTTGCAGACAGGGAGGGCAGCAGGCGCTTGTGGGGAGGAGAGGAATGGGGTGAGAGCTCTGCGACGTGAGAGACTGGTGTAAGGAACCATCCCACTGAGCCTGTTGTTTAAAAGGTTTCAAGTCCCTTCGACGTTAAACTAAAACAGTTTCAATCCTCTGTGCAGTGAGCCTTCTTCCTGTTATGGCTCAAGTGACACAGCTCTGATTTGACTGACAGTGTTTTCTTTATCGGGAATTTAAATGGCTTTCCTTTGGGTTTACCTAATAGGCTTCGGTGAACAATAACACTGTGTGTGTGTGTGTGTGTGCCTGCGCGCGCGTGTGCAGTGTGTGTGTGTGTGCAGTGTGTGTGTGTGTGTGCGTGCGTGTGCTGTGTGTGTGCAGTGTGTGTGTGTGCGCGCGCGTGTGCTGTGTGTGTGTGCAGTGTGTGTGTGTGCACGCGTGCGCTGTGTGTGTGTGCAGTGTGTGTGTGTGTGTGCGCTGTGTGTGTGCAGTGTGTGTGTGTGCACGCGTGTGCTGTGTGTGTGCAGTGTGTGTGTGTGCACGCGTGCGCTGTGTGTGTGCAGTGTGTGTGTGCACGCGTGTGCAGTGTGTGTGCAGTGTGTGTGTGCACGCGCGTGCAGTGTGTGTGCAGTGTGTGTGTGCACGCGTGTGCTGTGTGTGTGCAGTGTGTGTGCAACCGTGTGCTGTGTGTGCGCAGTGTGTGTGCGCGTGTGCACGCGTGTGCTGTGTGTGTGTGCAGTGTGTGTGCACGCGTGTGCTGTGTGTGCAGTGTGTGTGCGTGCACGTGCGCTGTGTGTGTGCAGTGTGTGTGTGTGCGTGCGTGTGCAGTGTGTGTGTGCAGTGTGTGTGTGTGTGCGTGCGTGTGCAGTGTGTGTTGCAGTGTGTGTGTGTGCGTGCGTGTGCAGTGTGTGTGCAGTGTGTGTGTGTGTGTGCACGCGTGTGCAGTGTGTGTGTGCAGTGTGTGTGTGTGCACGCGTGCGCTGTGTGTGTGTGTGTGCGTGCGTGTGCAGTGTGTGTGTGCAGTGTGTGTGTGTGTGCACGCGTGTGCAGTGTGTGTGTTTGCTCTCTTCTTTCTCGGGTACCTGGAATGAGCTTCTTGTCCAGACCAAGCGGCTCACAGAAGAGAGCGTTCAGAAAATGGTGCCTTGTCATTTAAATACTCCTTTTCCTTCCATCCAAAACTAGACGATCTCCTTGGATAGGAAATCTTTTCCCTAATAAAATCCACCCATGCCAAAGTTCCCTCTTCTTTTGTATAAACATGGTTTGTCTCCATTCCAGTATTTGTTGAAAACCAAAGACCTTTTCTGTCAAAGCTGAGATTCAAGTGAGAACTGCCAACAGAGGTATTTGACACAAGCCTGAAGGGACTGCATTTAAAAGTAGCCCTCTGTTCTTCCATTCCAGACACTCATTTTAAGAAATGGGAACATGGAAATATTCAAGAATTATATTTATTTTCTATTACAAAATGCATTTTAATGAAAATATTGAAAACCAGTAAGAGCCAAAGTAACAACAGTAAAAAATTTTTATTACTCTACAAGCAGAGAAAATATATCTGATTGTGCCATATGACCTGACGAGGCAGACAGGGTTGAGGGAACGGCAAGTACAGCACAGTGTGAGGAGGGCTAGTTTAGGTCAGCACGTCGGTGGGGCATTTAACCTGGAGTCATGCAAGGCTTCTGGAAGGTGGTATCTAAGCTGATGCTGAAGGACACGTGGGGGTTATTCAGGCAAAGTTGGTGGAGGGAGAGGAAAGACTTCCCAAGCAAAGGGAACAGGACCAAGTTCTACAGGCAAGGAGAAGGCAGAACACGTTGAGAAATCTGCAAGGTCAATCAGTATGACTGAAGCACAGAATCCAGGAAGGAGGCTGAGAGTGGAGGCGGGAGACGAAGGGGAGATCAGATCGCAAAGAGCCTGGCCACCGTGTTAAGTCTGGAAGCGTTTGTGTTGGTGGTGTTTCTTCCCATCTCTTACTTATGCGTGATAGTTTCTCTCTAGCTGTAATCACAGTGCAAACAGTTATTCAGTAACAGGTATTTATAAGCATTTACTATGTGTCAGAAACTTTGAACTCGAATTTAGTCATTTTTGTGTCTACACAGTGAGCCAGCGTGGTGGGAACCTAGGGGGCAAGGAGACGGGTAGAAGAAGTACTTTATAATCCTGACCCAGGTGACGTGATGGCATAAGTATTTTTTTCCATGTTTCCAACCACACAGCCCTTTCAACAATCATTTCAAGCATCCATGTAATAATCCAGCAGATGGAAGGACCATAATGAACTGGATAGGGCATGATTTTCTGGTTGCATATTTAGGTGGTTAGACTGTTTGGGTAACAAGGAGCAAACTCCCAAATAACACATGCAGTTAGGAAATGTAAAGAAATACACGAAGGCGGCAGGAATCTCATGGGAACCAGAAATGTCCATTTTTCAGGATCTGGGACAATTGTAGAGATGTTGTCTCATTACCTGTTTAGCATCAGGAATTTGTGATCTTTAACCTGGTGTTTTGTGGCTCTGCTACTCGCTCTGTGTCTTTGTGTAACTTCCACCAACCAGTTGGCTAATTCTCTCAATATTTCTTCATTCAAGAGGGAGTCTGGTGGGCCCAGCTACTCAACACCACTCTTAGGCAGAACCTTCTTTCCAGGCTACCTCATAGTTGTCTTCTCTCCCTTCCCCCAAGGCCATCTGTGTTCAACAGCCCAAGACTGTCCCCTCAGCAGGAGGTGTAAGAGGAGCGTCATGTCATGGAATAGGTCGGGGCGGAGGTCACAGTCACCTCGGCTACTGTTTCTAGTATTTGTCTTTTCAGGTTTTTCTCGAGGATAAATATTGCTGTGCTGCACGTCTCTATCTGTATTCCTGGTATTGTCTGGCTTGTGCGATGTTTAGCAGGACTAATACCTCCTTTAGTCTGGCAAGCATATATTTATCAGGACAGTCTTGGTTGCATTATGGCGCTTGGCATTTTTTAATTTAATTTAATTTTATTTTAAAGATTGGCACCTGAGCTAACAACGGTTGCCACTCTTTCTTTTTTTCTCCCCAAATCCTCCCAGCACATAGTTGTATATTTTAGTTGTGGGTCCTTCTAGTTGTGGCATGTGGAACGCTGCCTCAGCATGGCCTGACGAGCTGTGCCGTGTCCGCGCCCAGGATCCGAACCAGCGAAACCCTGGGCCACCAAAGTGGAGCGCGCGAACTTAACCACTCAGCCACAGGGCCAGCCCCTTAAAAGGACATTTTTTTACTTAACACTTCCTGACATTCTTGATTTACAGAAACTTTGGTCTAAATTCCCTCCCTTCCTTCCAGTCAAAAAGTACCTACTCAGTGCCTGCTATTTGCTACCCCTACCCTAGCACTGAGCTTCAGCAGAGAATAAGAC
Source organism: Equus quagga (assembly GCF_021613505.1). Lineage (NCBI taxonomy): Eukaryota > Metazoa > Chordata > Mammalia > Perissodactyla > Equidae > Equus > Equus quagga. The sequence goes on along the minus strand of NC_060288.1, from coordinate 988,184 downwards.
ATTGAGGACCCCTCTTGTGATGGACTTAACTTTCTTGGGGGAAAGGTAGACAATAAATAAGAAAATTAATAATGAGGTAATTTCAGATAGTTTCTTCTATGAGGAAAATGAAACAAAACGTGATGGAGAGTGCCTAGTGATCAAATCCTGCTTTCTGATGGATGAGCGGCACAGGGTCTGTGAGGAGAAAATATCTCAGCTGAGACCGGACAGATGAGAAGGAGCCAGGAGGGCAGAGGTCTCAGGAAGAGCGTTTCCAGGCAGGGAGAGGAGATGTATGTAAGCCTGGGGGCTCAGAGAAGAGACAGGGAGTCAGTGGGGCCGTTATGGGAACCAGGGGACAGGGTGGAAGACCTGCTTTATAACCCTGACCCAAGTGTACAGCGAGGTCATACAAACTCTGCCATTTCCACTGCCCTCCTCAGAGTTATCTCCAGCTTGCCCTGACCAAAGCACCACTCTTTGGTTTTTCCTCCATCTCTGCTTCTTCCAGTCTCCTTCAGCTCAAGAAATTAAGCCATCCAGTGGCTCATGTTACCCTTAATACCTCCTTCTTCTCACTTCACCCAAATTGCCCAGCCCTTCAATCCTACGTCCAACAGAGAGCTCAAGTTCGTCCCTTTCTGCCCACGCCCGTTGCCCTCATCCTAATTGAAACCCCTGTTATCATTTACTTGGATCATTGCCTTGGCCTCCTGGCTGATTTCCCACCAGGGCAATTATGTCTGTTCATATTATTTTGCCCATTTTCTAATTGGATTGTTTGTTGAGTTTTGAGACTTCTTTATATGTATTCTAGATACTAGTCCTTTGTCAGATATGTGGTTTGCAAATATTTCCCCTAGTCTGTAGCTTATCTTTTCATCCTCTTAACAAAATCCTTTGCAGAGCAAAAGTTGTTAATTTTGATGAAGTCTAATTCATCAGTTTTTCCTTTTATTCATCATACTTTTGGTGCCAAATCAAAGAACTCTTTGTCTAGTCTTAGATCCCAAAGATTTTCTCCTAATTTTTCTAAAAGCTCTATAGTTTAATGTCTTACATTTAACTCGTGCATCCATTTTGAGTTACCTTTTGTATAAGATGTGAGACTTAGGTTGAGATTGTTTTGGGGAGGGGGCAGCTGTGAATGTTTAACTGCTCCAGCATCATTTGTTGAAAAGGCTATTGGTCCTCCATGAAATTACTTTTGCACCTTTATGAAGAATCACTGGGGCATATCAGTTGGGTCTATTTCAGATTCTCTCTTCTGTTTCATTGGTCTGTGTGTCTATCCCTCTGCCGGTATCACATAATGTTGGTTACTGTAGCTATAGAATAATTCTGGAAACGGGTAGACTAATTTCTTTCATTTTATTTTTCTTTTTCAGATTGTTTTAGCTCTTCTAGTTCCTTCACCTTCTCTTATAAATTTTAGAATAATCTCGTCTATGTATGAAACAACTTTGCTGAGATTTTTATAGGAATTCCATTAAATCTGTATATCAGAATTTGGGGAGAATTTATATCTTTCCTATGTTGAGTCTTTCAATCCATGAATTCATTTATTTATAAATTTGAATTCTTTTATCAGTGTTTTGTAGTTTTCAGCACATAGATCATATATATGTTTTGTTAAGTTTATAGCTAAGTATTTCGATTTTTTGAATGATGGTAAACGCTATTGTATTTTTAATTTTAGTGTCCATGTGTTCATTGATCATATGTGGAAATACAATGGATTTTTGTATTTTCTACATAGACAATCATATCATATGCAAATATGGGCAGTTTTATTTCTTCGCTTCCAATCTGTATGCTTTTTATTTCCTTTTCTTGACTGTTGCACTAGCTAGAACTTCCAGTACCAGATCTAATAAAAGTCGTTAAAATGGACATCCTTGCTTTGTTCCCAATTCAGTATTTCACCATTTCCCTCTAGTCTTAGTTTTCTGTGAGCTTTTGTCATAAATGAATGTTGAATTGTGTCAAATGCTCTTTTGCATTAGTTGATAACATCATGTGATTTTTCTCCTATAGGCTGTTCATACAGTGTATTGCATTAGTTATTCATGGGTTCAATTCACCATCTTGCAGTTGGGATCATGTTTAGTTTTTAAATTTCCAGAAATTGAATTGGAGGATTCTGTTTACCTCAGTTATAAGAAACAAAATCTTACTTTACAGTTGTTAATCTGAGTCTATAAATCATTATTTAAATGATTATGAAGGTGTAAAATGTTATTGTTAATGGAGATTTAATTGAACTAGTGTTTTTGAGGTTGAGTGTATGTTTTTTCTAAACTTTCTAATCAAGAGCGTTCAGTTGATGAATGACCCATTACAAGGAGGTCTATTTTACACAGCAATCACCCTTCATTGCATTTTTCACTGCTGTCGTTGGAATAGAAATTGTAAATTACTCATTTATCTAGACCATCGGTTTTGGAAGTGGTTTAAGGAGGAGTTTGGAGTGTGAATCCTTCTTTGAGGTGCTGGGGATCACCCTGGAAAAATTTTTCCAGGCCTTTAGAGAGCTGGGAAGCTTCACTAATTATTCCATAGAACTAAACATGGGGAGAACGTTTTTTTCTTATTTATTGTATGATGTGGATAATAGGCACAGGGCTTACAACTTGAAAATAGATGTAAAATTTTTAAGTGTATTAGAAACCTATCTCTCGACACATTCTTTCCCTTGAAGCCTTTGCTGTTCTTCCGAACCACTCTGCAGGTCCTCACTGCTAACTCTGTGCCCTCACCTGCTTTAACCCGGCAGCATCTTTTGGCCATGTCAGCCACAATATATATTTTGGCAGCTTTCTGGGATTTGAAGCTTCTTCTGGGAGGAAATATTGTGAAGTGCAATGGATATACACAAAATATATTGTCATAATCACCAAAACTGTTTGGATTGCAAACTCCCCACGTGACATGAAGAGGAAAAATTGTTCCCCAATACAAGATTAGTCCTAATAAACTGCCTATCATGACTATTCAATTTCTTCTAGGCATTTTTTTCTGCCTCTTTCAGCTGTCGTCCCCTGGGCATGTTAGATGTGTGTGAGAAAGCTGAGGTCACTTGGGGCTCCTCCATTTCTGATTCAGTTTTCTATTCCTCTGCCTTTCGTTCTGCCAAGAAATAGTTCTTGGTGGATTTCATTTAATCTTCTCTGGCCCAGGGCCTAATGGTGGCTGCAGGGCCATGATTGGTGTGTTTTCCTGCTTCCATACCACCATCTACAGCAACGCCAGAGGCGGCATTTGAGTCCTCTGCAATTTGCTTCTTTATTGTACAACTAGTCTTATGCAGCTGAATATTACATGCAACTATGAGCTTGCTAATACCAAGTGTTTTTTTTCAAATTTTATTCTATTTTTCACGTCACGTTACTGAATAGGATATATTTTCATTATCATACTTATTTTAAGTTTAGACGTTTGAAAGGAAAGAAGACCAAATGCTGGATGTGAGTATCTCAAAACAATTGATTTGGTGTGGGGGGAGGGCAAGGGAAGACTTTCTAGAAACTTTTGGAGGCCATATTTTGGTGAATAGTAAAGATTCTCATTTTCCTTTCCTCATGGTTTTGAACATCTTATCATTTGGGGTTTTTTAAGAAGTTCTATTTAAGCTTTGTTTTTCATATGTCTGATTTTTTTCTCCCCAGTTAGATCGCATATTCCTTGAAGAAAAGGATCTTTAAAAATTTCTTCTGTACTCTTACTGCAAGGAACATTATAAATATATTGTAGATGCTCAAGAAATTGAAACTGAATGTTATTCTGTGCCCTCTGTGCCATAGACGTACAAAATGGGCAAGATCCAGCCCTTGCTCTCAAAGTGCTTACATTCTGTTAGGAGGATGTCAAGTCCATAAAAATATGTGATCGGAGATGGAGTATGATATGAGCCATGAGAAAGATGAAATCAAACTGCTTGGTGACTAAGCAGGATGGAATATAGAGCAATAAAGAAAAGCTTCATGAACAGCTTGGCTTTTAAGGTAAGCCTCGAAGAAGGAGTAGGATTTGCAAAGGGATAAATTAAAAATAGGGAGTGAAAAACAAGAGAAGGCCATTTTAGACAAAGATTACATCATGAAAGCAGGTACTGTGGTAGGGAACTGCTGAGTACGACTGACAAGCAGCTTATTTTCTAGTGCAGCTGTTGTACAGAGAGGCGGGGGGTCGGTGCAAACATTGTCCCCAGGCCAGATGGTTCCAAAGCTAGGCATTTGGCCAATACCTAGCTCTCTGGCCGTCTCTGCTGGGCTCAAGTGGCCTGAACATGCCCCTCCGGGAAGCTGGAGAGCTCATTGCCTCTCCAGGCACCTCTGCCATCTGCGCACTCCTGCCATTGGACTGTGGTAGGAGGTGAGGCTGGAAGGCGGAAGAGGTCCAAATTACAGGGACTTTGAGGGTCAGCATGAGGAGTTTCCAGTTATTTATTTTTAAAATTGTGATTAAAGCTGCGAGTTTAGTGCAAGTGTAACGGCAGCTGTGCGGGAGGATGTGGAGTGAGAAGGCCGAGTAGGGAGCTCTTTTGTAGTGATCAGAACCTAAGGAAGAGAGATGTTTAAGGGAGGAGCAAAGAGGGGACATATACCAAAGGCTTTGTAGCACGGATAATGTTTTTGAAAATACCAAACCGAGTGTTCTTGTTCCCACTGACTCCTAATTGTTCCTTGTTGCCCTGTGAGTTTCCATCCATTGAAACTGGGATCCTTGTTGTTTCTGAAGGAGGGGAGATACTGCCCAGGTGAAGCAGCCATGGCTGGGCTTCCAGGATCAAAACAAGAGTTTATTTGAAGGTCCATAGTGAGACAGTAATCTGAAAGCAAGCCTTTTATATATCCAAAAGCTGGGCTTTATTGAGAGAGACAAAGAAGGAAACAACACAACAAAAAAGATCTGTGCTTTCCAACAAGCAAAGCTGACAGTCTAAGCATAGAATTTACAGTCAGCCATGGTATTGATGCAGGATGTGGCATCAGGACTGTTTTCTTGAGAATGGAAAAGAAAAACTCAGGCAGCAGGCAGGAAGTCAGGAGATTCTTAGGAGACAGTCTCCTCCACTCCTTTCCAGGAGCCTCTGCCTCCAGGGAGCAGGGAGGGGGCAGACGGGAGAAACTGTAGGGCACTATCTGCTGGAAGGGGATTGGGCTCCCGACTGGACGGTGACTGGTCGAGTAATCCTTGATCTGCCGGAAAAGAATCACTGGATTGCAGTGAGTAGACCACAGTGGGAGAGAATTGGCGGTCTGTTCCACGAAGACCGGGGCATGAAAGTCAAGTTGCATTCAGTTGTAGAAAATTAAGTTCTTTTCTTCCAAAGAAGTCACAGCTGATGTAAAATTTCACCTTGGCCGCACTGTGGAGAGGCGAGTTGCTCAGGCCCATTGCCGTGAGGTGGGTAAGGTTTTGCCTCCATCTGACACTTGGGGAAGTTGGACGCAGAGGTCAGTGATTTGCCAGAGTTATTTAGTTGGTAAGTGGCAGTGGGAACGGGATGTGGATTGTGGAGATGCCACTGAATTATGAATTTTGATTGAGGACCAAAGGAACATCAGAAATTATCCAGTCCAACTCTGGAATTTTTCCAAATAAGGCAACTACCTTAAATAAATGAAGCGATCCACTCGAACTGTCCATGTCGTTAGGGCTGAGCTGGGCATTTGGAGTTTCTTCACCAGCCTAGGATACTGGATACTGGATTTGGCCTGGCAAAATCAGTAACTGTTCCATTTGACATACATTTCCTTTCTTAGTCATTAGCTGATATGAGTGACTATTCTGACAGGCTGATTGATTATTTTGCAGTCATTTAGAAAACTTTTGCTTTTGGGATTTAAGTTTTTCCATCTCTAAAATAGGGATGAGGGCCTGGCCCAGTGGCTCAGTGGTTAAGTGCACGTGTTCTGCTTTGGCGGCCCGGGGTTCACCAGTTCGGATCCCAGGTGCGGACATGGCACCACTTGGCAAGCATGCTGTGGTAGGCATCCCACATACAAAGCAGAGGAGGATAGGCATGGATGTTAGCTCAGGGCCAGTCTTCCTCAGCAAAAAGAGGAGGATTGGCAGCAGTTAGCTCAGGGCTAATCTTCCTCAAAAAAGTAAAAATAAAATAAAATAAGGATGATAGATATCTTATCCCTCTTATCTATTAGGGGAGTTGAACAAGGATAAAGTTATAACTGGTAAAGAAGTAGCAGACAGGCATTTTGCCCAAGTAAGGGGGTGTTTGGTATTTTGTGGGTGACGCATTGACTTTGTTTTTGTCTGTGATTGGACAAAATTATGATGTGGCCTTATTTTGTTTCTTTTTGTCATGGTCTCAGTGTAACCTTGTGTGGGGCTGGTGTTCTTTGAGATGGTTTGTGTCTGCTAGGAGAATACATGGCCTTGCTGTGAGTGTTAGCTTCTGAATGTCAGGGACTGCTTTCGTTTTTTTCTTTCTCGGTTATGAAGAAGTTGAGTATTCAGGCAGATGGAGACCAAAATATCAGCTTTGTTACAAGGTTAGTTAGGAGAACATGGTTTGTGTATGTAGCAAACATGGGCTTCCTAATATTGAACCTGGCATAGGCAGACTTCCCTACTCATGGATTCCACTGGAAATGCTTAGGCTGAACCCTCTCAGACAGGGCCTTGTTCTCCAAGTTCATAACAGTATAATGAACTTGGAAGTCTTTGGAAGTTCCTTCTCAGTCTCCTTTGCAAGCTCATCTCCTTTTCCTGGTCTCCAATGTTGGAGTTCTTACAGACTCAGAACCAGATTTTCTACTCACTCTAGACTCTCCTTGAGTCATGTCATTCAGTCTCATGGTTTGACTACCATCTATATGTGATGACCCCGAATCTCTATCTGCAGGCTAGACTTCCTCTCTGACATGGCTGTTCGCCATCTCCCCCTGGATGTTTCAGAAGCACTTGAACTTCCCATGTCCAAGGCCAGATTCATAATCTTCTCCCTAGATTCAATGTCGCAGGTTCTCTGCAGCCTGATCCTACGGCTCTGCCCCACACTCCAGCTACCCTGACTTGCCTGCACGTTCCGTCTGCACTTACGCCTCCAAGCTCTGCCATTCAGTTGTTTCTGCCAGAAATGCTCTTTCCTCCTTTCTCTGCCTTGCTAAACTCCTCCTTCAAGACCTCTCTCAGGTATTGTCTCCTGCAGAAAGCCTTTTCTGGACCCTCTAGGTTGGATTGAGTGCCTCTCCTCTGTCATTCCCTTCTTAACTTTTGCTCCTCTGTTAAAGCAGCTCGTTGATTTACTTGTTCATGTGTCTGTCTCCTTCACTATACTTTAAACTCCTTGAGGTCAGGAATTCTATCTTATTCATCTCTATGTCTTGAGATGTATCTAAGTATATCATATCCAAGTATAGGCATATAGATCTCTCTATGTCTTTATATAGCTATAGATCTATCAATATACAGGCAGATATAGATATCTAGTATCTTGAACTAGACTTGGCACTTCATGGGTATTTCAGCAAATGTTTGTTAAACCGCTTCTTGCCTAACAACGTTGTTAGCATTTTGTCCAGTCCTGGAATGACCAGAACTTTGGTAATTTTGAAAAAGTAAGCCAAATATATTTTTTTAAATCTGGTTGTGTTTTACTTTACTCAAGATATATTTCAGAAAAGTAGCATCTAGATTGAAGTTTATAAAATACACAGTTTTTTCCTATTAAATTACATTTCAGAAAATGAAATGAAAATACATTTCTGATTGACTGCCATTGAGTTGTGACTTCTAATAGTTTAAGTAATATCTTTATTACTTTTATTTTTATTATTATTTAGAGGCCCTTGAATAATGGCTGTCCCACCCTCCTACTTAAGGGAATACAAGCTTCTGGGGTGGATGCCGGGGCTCCTGCCTGCCAGTCTCCCGTTCTTTTCCCAGCCCCTTCCTGTTTCGGGGCACAGCTGGGTCGGGGTGGGACTTGACAGTGGTGAGCTTTGGTGGGCCCTGACCGGGATCCCTCTGTGGGCAGCAGAGAGGAGATGCCTCTGGCCTTACCGGCTGGCGGCTTGCACTGCCGAGGGGCTCAGGTTATGGGACTCAGCTACCCTCCCAGAGAGGCTGCTCTCGCCCTGCTCCCAGTTGGCAACTTCCCTCTGGGTCTCTTACTGCACCTTTCTGAGCGAGGCTTATGGGGTCCTGGCTCATCTCTCTGAGCCAGAACACACACTGAGCAGTCTCTGCCAGCCGCCAGTCCTGTCTCTGAGGGGAGGGAAGGGCGAGTGTGCTGTCTGTGCAGAACTCTGCTGGGAAGGCCCCTCTCAACACACCTGGTGCCAGGTAAGGGATGGGCAGTGTGTGTAGGGAGTGCTGAGTGGGAGCCGGCAGGGAGAGAAAGGAGCTGGGAGGGATAGGCAGGTGCCTGTGATCCGAGAATAGACGTGGGCTTGAACAGCAATTCCTATGTAAACAAGGATTTATTTTTCCTGAGTATCACCTTCTAATTTGATTTTCTCAAGCTATATTCCTTTGAAATTTCTGCAAGTTCTCAGTGCCAGTCATAATGAAGACAAAAGCAGTAATGATAGCACCCATCATGTTGTAGTTTGGACTCTGCAAAGCGTTTTCACGTTTGTTTAAAGAAAATTGACATTCCCTTTTCATCACCTTTGCACCTGGGATTGTGTCCCCTGGAAGGAGACCTCGCCCTTGTGGATAGATTGGATGGAGAACACAGAGTGTCCGTACCAAAGGGCAGGCTTGTGTTTCTGAATTGTTGGAGATAAATAGTAAGTGATATGCAGCTCTGAGGCCTGAAGCTGTGGTCAGTCTGTGTTTTGTGCTGTTTCTAGATTTCCTTGGTTGCGTCTCAGAGCTAGGGTGCTGGGTTTCAAGTGCCTGCAGTGGAGACGGTCTCTTTTTTTTTCTTTTCTGCATCTTTTATCTGATTCTTAAGCTAAGGTTGTGGAATGTATGACAAAGGTACCCTTCATATTGTTATGTTTTTGCTTATGTCAGTCGTGTCACTGAGCCAGAAAGTTGGAAATAAACATCTGCCAAGTGTTGGCAAGCAGCAGTGTTAGCCCTCTGTAGCTAAGGAAACTCCTTAAACATCTTATGTCATTACAGGCTTTTAATAGAGATAAAGTAATGTGCATTAAAAGCTGGACCCCTTGGACTCCCTACTCCACAGGATGATTGCATTTAGATCAATCTTGAGACCCGTTAATTTGGTTCCAAGAAAAAAATTCCAACTCTTCTTTTTACATAGAAGGAACTAATATTAAAAAAATAAATAAGCACTGTGACAAGACCCTTATATTTTCACCTTGCCCTGGGGCACATGAAAAAGTTTCGAACACTAAGAGACACAATCAGACTAGAAAAAAAATATAGAAAAACATTAGACACTGTCAAGAAAATGGTGAATTTTAGAGTTCTTATCTTTTTCCCTTTTTTATTAAGACAGTATGCATCCTAATAGTGCAATTGGAGTGCGAGTGGGAAAACCTTAATTAGACCAGCTGTCCATTTTATATCCGTGATCATTTAGGGATGCTCCCAAGTGTCCCCATCTGTGCCTAATAACAGTACCTACCTCAAAGGGTTCATCTGAAACTGCTCTGATCCTCTCAGCCAGAACAGTCTTTCTCTCCTCTGAGCTATAGCACATTTCGTTTATATTACTAACGATGATCACAGTCCCCTGGTATAGCAGCAGTTTTATACCTGTCTCTCCCGCTGCCCATTGCCCTTGTGAGGACAGGGACCTCGACTGGCCCTTCTCTTTATCCCCACCATGGTTGCCATGGTCCTTTTCACACAGTAAGCATCCTGCCCATGTTTGATGACTGGGTAGAGAAAACTCACGTTAATTGTAACATCCTTGCTGACTTTCAGAACAGTGATTTTCTGTGTTCTTGTTCCTGTGGAGTGTATGCCGCCTCCTGGAGTCCCATCTGTGGTCTCTCCAGCAGGCAGAGTGGGGGGCGGCGAGCGCCGGCTGGTTTCGGGACCGCGGCTCCTCTCCGCAGATGCCGGCTGCGGTGCAGGTTGTCCAGCGTGGGATGAAACACGGGCTTTGTTTTGTTTCTTTGAGGCTGTGTGGTGCAGTTGTAGTAATTTTAGCAATTGTTGCAGACTCATGTGCGTAACCAAAAGGGTGGTATTCCAATTTATCTTCAGAAAGAGGCATTTTACGCCCGTCCTAGGCAGCTTTGAACTGAGAACTGTCATATATCAGGATAACGAAGTGCAGTCAAAGAAGGGCCCAAGGAGCTCCTCTTACCAGAGACGTCTTGAAGCCTTATTTTGAGAAGCAGCTTTTATTGTTTTAAAAGTTTTTTTGAACCCCAGGAGTATCTCTAGTACCAGCAGCTGAAATTAGAACACTGGCGTATTGAATCATATCGTTTTGAGCTACTGGAAAATTGCATTTCAAAAATATCTTAGGAGGTTCTGAGATTTCTCCCAAATAGTACCTGCTGTGCCCTTGGCAGGTCTAAATCTGGCTGCATTGTGCCCGTGGTCTGAGTGGTCAGTTCTCTGGTCAGAAGAGTTTGCTTGGTGCTTGCAAACTCATGTCTACAACCGTGCCATTTATTGTCCTGAGACCCAAGTGGTGTCGAAGAATCCTAAGCCCCCCCACCCACCCCGTGTCATTCCGCTGTGCCGGGCACTGAGCTGAGCCTTTCAATGCAATTGCCTTCTAAGAATCTCCCAGCAACCCGAACGAGATCCGTACTGCTTTGTTTAAATGGCAGTTTGGGGAGAACTTTTCAGATATGCTATGGTTTTCTTTTCACAGATAAACTCTGCTTTTTGAGATGATAAGGATGTGAGAGACGTGCTTTGATTTAAAATTTGGGAGTGCGATTCCGAGGTAGGAGACTGGGAGTCTGGAGTTCTGGGCTCTGGTTCTGACTGTGCTTTCAACCAGCTTTGTAACTTTGTATAAATAGCAGCTATTTCTTTGTGGTTAATTTTTCTCATCCATAAAATCATGTCAGTGCTGGCCTTGTCTCTCTGCTGTGGTTTTGGCCTTACGTTGGCTCCCATCGATCAAATATTGACCCTGGGCCAGGCGCTGTGCTGAGCACTGTAGGTGCACGACCTCGTTTACTCTCTGCGAGGACTGTGGAGGATAGGCTCTCTGTGCCCCTGTATTCAGGGAACAAAGGCTGAGAGAAGCCACATAACAGCAGGACTCAATGGTCTGAACCCCAGAACCTGTGCTCTCAACCCCTGACTGCAGTGATAGGATGAAAGAAGATACCAGACGCGAAAGCCCTGGTGAGAGTCAAGACACGCCTAAGCGTGCAGCCTTATCAAGGTGCAGGGGTGGGCGGCGCATGAGCTGCTGTGTGTAGGATCTGCAGCAGGTGGGCAGAGCCCTCCTTCCCCGGACCTCCACCCACCGCACCTGTCAGTCCTGCAGGCAGTGGAAAGTTGGCATGTCCAAAACCAACCTTGTCTTTCTGCTAGATCTTCTCTTGTCTGTGTTCTTTTTCATTGGTAGTTCCATCCTCTGAGTCACCCAAGCTAACCCTGGGCCTCATTCTCAATGGATGCTCCCCTCCCCCCATCTGATTGGCCTCCAAGTCCTGGAGATGGTACCCAAGACATAGTTCTTGAATCCACCCTTCCCCCAGCATTTGTGCTGTTGCCTCCACGTCCCTTATTTAGAACACTGTAGCGGTGTGGTGGCCTCACACCTGCTCTCCCGAATGCCCATCTTTCCCTCTCCGGTCCATCTCAACACTGCCCATTTGCTAAAATTCAGTTCTGATCATGTGACTCTCTTTTTTAAAGACTGAGACGGCTGGCTAGCCATTGCCTGTAGGTTAAGTGTAAATTCCCTGCTGTGCTGTAGCGCCTGTCTTAGCACAGGCTGCTATTACAGATTACCACAGACTGGGCGGCTTCAAAAGTGTTTATTTCTCCCACTTCTGGAAGCTGCAAGTCTGAGATCAGGGTGTCAGCATGTCAGGTTCTGGTGAGGACACTCTCTATATGGGGCCCTTTGTGTAAAACGTCTCTCAGCTCCTCTTGCCCCAGCTGGTCCCTGAACAGGTGCTGTACATTCCCAGGTCAGCCTTTGCTCTCTCTGTGCTTTCCCTTTATGATGAACACGTGTCTGGCAGAGCATGTCGTAGGTTACAGAGAAGCGGTATGGCTTCGGGCTCAAGAGCACAGACAACAGAGATGCACCTCCTGGGTTAGAAGCCTGGTTTTGTCATTTTGCTGCTGGATGACTTGGGCACCTAACCTCTGCCTCAATGTCCTTCTCTGCAAAATGGGTATGATATTAATAGACCCTGCCTCATAGGAGACATCAGAGAAGTAGGAAGAGATGCAGATAGCATGGGGTCATAGATGGGGAAGTGAATTTTTACAGAAAGAGTACAGAACAGTTTAAGAGTGATGCAGGGAGCACGTGTTAGTGGAATATTAAATAGTATTAAATTGTAAACCAAAATATGATTAAATAAGCACTCTGTGCCATCTATCTGTGTAGAAATAGGATAATTCCTATTGCAGATACATTTCTTTATAGGAGTGATATTTTGAAATGTTTTTAGCTGCCCCTTTAAAAACCAGCTAACCCCCGGCAGGGATAGTGGACTATAAGATAGAGTTGGCACCACATGTTGGAAGTAGGGAGCAGAAGAGTGGATGAGGAACGCAGAAGAGGTGCCCAGAGGCGTGGTGGGCTGGAACCGGAGCCTTAAACATTTTGTCTCCAGTCAGCTCTGGGTTTCATTTTGTGAAAAATAGTAAAATGTTTTGCAGTTATGTAATATTGGACATCCCCCTGTTGATTTTTTTTATATCATTGATTCTATTTCCATCCTTAGATAGATGGCACCGAGAGAGAAGGCTTTGCTGATCTGGCTTCGTGGGGTTTCTAAAATAATTCTGTGTAATCTGTGCCTTCTTGAGTCCTCTTATATAATAACCACTTTCTAAAAGAAAGCCCCTTGTTTGTGTGCTGATGTCTTCCTTGGAGATGGGGAAGGAAGAGGAGAACAGAGAAGACTTAGGTGGCTTATTTCATTTTGACTAAAAGTAGTAGTTTCCTTCTCAAGCCTTCGTACCTCAAACGCACCAGCAAAACGCGTTGAAGTTCTCATGAGAGCGGCTGTCAATTCAGGGTGTTTCCAGGGGATGTTCCTTTGGGCCATGCTGTGGGGATGGAGAGCCGGCCTCTGCTCACCCGCTTCTTGCACAAGGCCTGGGGCAGACCACGCTCACACGTCATGCTGACTGAGGCCGGGATTGGCATGAAGAGGACAGAATGACCTCCTCGGGAGAAGGCAGCCATGAGGTGACCACAAGTGCCAGAGAAAAGCAGGCCTTGGCCCCCTCCTCGGGCCATCAGTGCTTGTACTCCAGCAGGGAGCCTCCCTGAGGGAGCCCTGGATGGAGGGGGGACAGTATCATATACATCCCCTAATTCTTGCCTTCAGGTCAGAGCCCCATGTTGCTCTTGTAGACACTGGTGTCTGCATCTGGTTCTCTTTAGAGGCTGGTTTTTGTCCTATTTCTATGGCTTTCCCTGCTGCCTGTGTTCTCAACCTTCCTGCTCCTTTTCTGTGGCCTACTTGTGGGCATTGCCTCTCTTTTGCTGCTTTTCTTTAATTTTGAACATGTTGCATACTCCATCTATGCTCCGAAATGTCAGGCTGACGGAAGTAGATGACTATGCTGGTGTTTTGGGATGTAGAGCCCACTAGCCGTGTGGCACGTCACCCAGCCTCCCTGAATCCCAGTTTCCTAGTCTCAGAGAACAGGCATCAGCGACTCAACTGAGGTTTGGGTGAGACAGCGGGTAATGCACGAGGTCTGGCGATTCTCCAAGGTCCTCGGTGGACCCCACTCTAGGGCTGCCCAAGAGCACCCCGGGGCCCTGCTGTTGACTCAAGGTGAGCACTTTGACCTTGCTCTGGGAGCTCAGTGTCTAGAAATGCTTTAAGCCGTGGTCTGGTACATGGTAGAGGCATTTACTAAACCTTGTTTCTCATCCTCCTCTCCTCTCCTGCTATCTGCTAACAAGGCACGTGGATCATCTTCTCAGGAAAGAGAAGCTCCAGTTTTCCTCTGTGCTGCCTTCACTGGAACTCAGGCTGAGCCCATCTCAGCCTGGAGCCGCCTCGGCGTTCACAGCACAGCGTGGTGTGACTCACACCTCTGACCTCATCTTGGAGTCGATATTGTACCTGCCCAGGCTCTGTGCTTCTGGCTTAGCTAGAAGGTTCTTGGCTGCGGAGCATTGCTCACTTTTAATTAATCCCCTCATTAATTAACAGCGTGCATTTCCCTGGAAGCTGTGCCGCGTGACCTTGGGTCCTGTCTCCCTGGGGGCCTGCTTCCCTGAGTCTCCTCAGATGTCAGGGCTGACTTCTACCTGCACATGATCACATTAGTTGACACGTGGTGCATGGCCATTGCATGGGTATCTCCTTTTGCTGTGTCTGGAGGAGAGAAGCGAGGACTCAGTGTTTGGCAGGAGAGAATTCCATCATGATACCAGCCAGCATCTTAACTGATGGAGAGGTGTTCTCTTTTTCCCCTTTCAAAGAAGAACATCTCTCAGTTGATTAAAAATTCCGCTTTCCAGGATGCTTTCTAGTTGACCTGTCTTAAATCTGAATGTGGGTATAAGCTCCTGGCATCTGCTCAGAAGCACTTGAATGTGGCAGAGATATTCTGTCCCCGACTGTGGGGCCAGAGCATGGCTTGCACTGGGCATGGCCGGGATCGGCATTATTTGTAGGGATAGTGTGAGTTTGCATAGCTGGTGAGGGCTATGGAAATGGGAGTCACGGCTAAATGAGGAGGCAAATAATTATAGAGAAACAGTACTTAATGCCACATCTGAGGGGCTGGGTAAGCCTATGCATAGGAAGACTATGAGTTTAGAAGCAAGAAAAATTAGACACGTTGGGTGCAGAATGAGGAACGGGTCTCGGCCAGCAGTTCAGGACTGTTAAGGGTGATGAGCAGTATGGCCTAGTGGATAAGAGCAGGGTTTGGCATCAGACAGAGCTGGATTTGAAACCAGGCTTGGCCACTTGCCAGCAGTGCACCTTTGGCAGGTGGCTTCACTGCACGCAGCCTCAGTTTCCTTATCATAAGTGGGGATAATAAGATTAGCTCATAGGGTTGTTCTGTGGATTAAATGAGATAATGTTTATAAATTGCTTAGTACGATGTCTGGCCCAAAGTAAATGCTCGCTAAGTGGCTGCAATTACGAGCAATAGGAGGGTGGGGGAACCTGGTTTCGCGGGGCTCTCCCTTTGAGGTGCAGGCTGCCTCCACCGGCCTCCAGGAGCCGGCAGGACAGAGGGGCAGACGGGCACCGGGCAGGCCTCCGGGCAGGGTTTTGGCAGCTGACTCAGCCCCGCATGTGTGCTTGAGCCGTCTTCCTGTTGGGAAAGATTCTTTATTCCACTTGTTCTAAGTTACTTGAGCAGGTGCCTTCTCTCTTCACTCTC
Source organism: Equus quagga (assembly GCF_021613505.1). Classification (NCBI taxonomy): domain Eukaryota; kingdom Metazoa; phylum Chordata; class Mammalia; order Perissodactyla; family Equidae; genus Equus; species Equus quagga. The sequence goes on along the minus strand of NC_060288.1, from coordinate 972,731 downwards.
TAGGCTCCACGGCCTCTGCCTCTGCTGACTGACTGTCCTAGATCCTTCCTGAAGCAAGACTGGAGGTGGCGGGGGTGGGGGGAATGGAAAATCTATGCATGTTCAGGAAGACCCTCTCTATCAAGTCTTCTCTACAGACGTTCACCAGCAAATTAAAAACCAAAATCAAAACTAAAGAGAATAGCAAAAAGGGTTTGGACCTGTTTCCTGGCTCTTCAGCTGTGGAGACGTAATTAATCTCTGTGCCTTCATTGTCTGACCAGGAGACCCACCCCCCCCGCCCCCCCACCCTTTTATTTTTTGCCACAGTTCCCTTCCTGTTTCAAAGTAGGGAAAAATGAATCAGAATGATTCCTTCAGAAGACCCTTGTGGAGCTGAGGGGTGGAGGGGCATTCCCTACCAAGAAGGACTCCCTGTTCTTTTGGGCCACCCGTGCTGGGCCCTGGGGAAGATGCTCTCAGTCGGGATGTGGGAGGCCCTCAGAGCAGGCCCTCGAGGGGCCGAGTCCAAGTCCTGGTCCTCTGGGATAGGACGGGAGGGGAGGGCATTCCTGGCAGAGGCCCTGCAGCAGGTGTTGGGGACCCTGAGGTGAGTCACTGGGGTCGAGAGGCACGAAGGTCACCCTGAGGAGGGGAGCAGTGAGGCGGGAGCGAGGCGCCGGGCCCTGGAATCAGCCGTGGCCGCAGCTCTGCCCCGTGGAAACCTGAAGTGCAGCTGGGCGGTCGGTTCCGTGGGAACCTGAGGAGGGTCCCTGGGGTGCCCAGGATGGTCTATCAGGGTGAGAAAACATTTGAAAAACTTTTATGCTGTGTTGTTTTAGGGGTAATATTTTGTGAATACATAGTAAACCAATACTGTAAAACTTGTATGTAACTTGTAAATGAATAAATTTACATATCTGGTACTTGTTCAGATGCTATTTACTGCCTGGAACATGCTATTTGTTTCCTAAGTTTGGAGGCAGCCATCCTGAGTGCCAAGGTCAGAGGAGGACAGCGGAGCCGGGGGCAGGGCGATCCCGCGCTCTCGGGTGGGCTGCTCATGGGGCGGGAGGCCGGTCCTCCCTCTGTGAGGTGGCGGCAGCACCTCTCTGGGACAGACGGTGACGCTGGCTGCTCCTGTCTTGCTTCAGCTCTTCCGTTGCTGACAGGAACACACCTGAGAATAGAGCTCTTGGCACATGAACAGATGCTGACTAAGACTCAAGGGAAAAAGAAACCCGCGTTCCAGAAAGATCTGTGACTCCTGAGAACCCGGTGCTAACGCTTCCAGGTGTTTGTGGTTTGGGGAGATTGCGAGCTCTCCTGTGCTCATTTTCTGGCCATTGTAACTGCTTAGCAAGTACCTCAGCCCTAGCCAATCATGGACAAGAGACAGACTCTTGTGGACTCAGCAGAGCAGTTACAGGAGGTGGTGGTATGTCCTCCTTTCCTGCAAGAGAAGGCAGATCTAAAAAACATTAGGAAAAAAGTCAGTAAACAGAGCGCTGGGAGTGGGGGCTGGGAGCACCTGGGGCTTCCAGCTCTCGTGGTGGCTTTCATCTGTCTCTTGTTGAATTTTCCTCCAGTTCTGCATGTGTTGTTGGTCACTCACTTCAGCCCCTCAGTCCAAAGTGGGAGGCAAACGCACAGGCATGAGAACCGGGGGCGGGGTGCGGGGAGGCCACCGTGGAAGCTGGCTACCACACCCTCATCCGGAGCTAAACTGAGGTGGAGGGAATTCTGAAGAAGCCATGTGTTTGAGTAAAGTTTGCACTTTGGCTTTGTATACATTTCTGAGAGCAACTGAAAGCTCTTTGAATAAGAATCCTTGCACGCCTTTTCCACACACATTCGGGATGGTATGTTTGCCCAAGAGATACGACCTCAGTTTATGTTGCATCAGACAGCTGATCCTTTCACTCAGGTTTGGCTTGTGCCCGTTGCCGTCAGAGAGCTGATTGTATGTGCCAAAGTGGAACAGACCCTCACGGCGGCCCTGGGGCTTTGGTCTACCACTTCCTGGCCCAGGAGACACTGCTTGTTTCTTTCCCCCAACAACCCTTTGGCTATGCCTGCACACGGGGTGGAGATGCCTCGGAGAATTTATTGCTGCTCCTTGAATAGTTTCCTTTATCACTCACAAGGCCTGTCATTGTACTGTGTAGGGCTGCCTGACCTGGTCTCACCATGAAGCCACCGTCCCTTCTGCCTGCTGCTGACCCTGACAGCATTTCATCAGTGGGGCTTGTCCGGAATCCTTCGTGATTTATGAGCTTCTTGTGGATATTAACAAACATGTCTTGTCAGGCTTTCTGTCATAGTACACAGCTCTTGCGACCAAAATGGTCGATGGGGTGTGTAGAGTGAAAGGCACACACCCATCCTAGCTGCTTCTGTCCTGGCCGTAGAGATCCTAATTTCCACTGTCCCCGTTTGGTTAAGTGTTCAGCTCTGGGCCCAACTTAGCCCTGCCTTGGCTTCACCCTCAGATGGCTCCACTCTAAGATGAAATGATAAGCTGGACCTGTAGCCACTTGCATATCTTATCTTAACAAATGGTGTCCATTCCTAACATCTATTTTAACGTTTTGTCATTTAAAAATTTATTTATACTTCTCTTCTCAAATCCTAATACTCCCCCCTGCCCCCACACACACATTTGGCAGGTGGGAGCATGGTATTAACGCTTTCTATCTATTAATGGCATTTGTCTGTTTGGGGCTCGTTTATGGTTATTTGAGAAAACCTGAATTCCTCTACAAACTGATAAATTACTGATGTTGGAATTTGTGCTCGGTCCATCATTTTGTCTCCTGTAACTTCTTAGGCCATGCCTTGAATGTAGTAGCTGCTTAATAACTATTTGTTATAGGGATGGATAACGACAGTCTCCTAGATGGAGTGGACTGTGACTTTGACCCATTGGAGGGTTGTTACTGAGTTATTTGGAGATCTGGGGGATGTCCAGGATGCTTCTTGGTCTGGGCAGGATGTCAAGGCTGTCAGGGACCTTGTACCTGGAGTCTGAGAAACCCACACCATTGCTGGACCCCTTGGCATAGGCCCACTGTGTCTTTCACACTCTCTGCCTAAATGTTCAGAAAGTGCTGTAAGCTCTTCAGCAGCCCTCTACCTATATACCCCAGGAAAAAAACTCTTAGGGTTATTCTGGCCTGAGGATGATGGAACAGCAGTCTGCACTGAGAACCCTCTTCCAGGCTGAGAGTTTTGGAATAACCTTGCTTTAGGTGGGCTCGGACCTGGGTGTCACTGGGAAGCATTGCTCTGCAGTGCTGTTTTGCCTTCACAGTGGACTGTGAAGAAGCCTTCTCCCAGCCGTCTTGTTCCCCAGAGATTCTAAGAATGACAGCAAAGCCATTGTGCTGGATGTTGTCGTCAACCTAATCAATAAATCCAGTGTTTTGGACAAGGTGTGTCACAGAACCATCCTTGGGGACCTGGCCAGGGACAGGAGAATATTGAGGAAAGTGATAGTAAGGATGGATGTTTAAAAATCTAAGTGGCAAGGAACCTGATGAGCACAAAGGATTTTCTATAGTTAAAAAATACAAATGTGCATCTCTCTTCTCCCAAAGGTCCTAACGTTGGCTGTTGATAGGGGCTCCATCTTGCTTTCCACTTCTTGCCTGTCCCCAACCCCCCGCAAAGCCTGAGTTAGTCCAAAATCTGGGTGCCTTTTCTCAGTTTTAAAATAGTAGCACAATGCTGCTGTGATCACACAAAGCTATATTTTCACTGTCATCTCTGACTTGTAATAGTGCTTGGTAATTACATGGTGCTTTCCATCTGCAAGCTGGTAAACACATTATAAATCTTAACTCTTTGATTCTCCCAACACCTCTGTGGAAAGAGGAAGAGACTGCACAGTGCCTTTGAGGTTTAGCTGAAGTTTGATCTGGTGACATCTCATTGAGGTGTTCGTTCCTGTATGTAGTAGAGCTGGTAAAGAAGCATCTGCTCTTAAGAGTGATGTTCGGGGCTGGCCCCGTGGCCAAGTGGTTAAGTCTGCGCGCTCTGCTGCAGGCGGCCCAGTATTTTGTTGGTTCGAATCCTGGGCGCGGACATGGCACCGCTCATCAAACCACGCTGAGGCAGCGTCCCACATGCCACAACTAGAAGGACCCACAATGAAGAATATACAACTATGTACCGGGGAGCTTTGGGGAGAAAAAGGAAAAAAATTAAAAAAAAAAAAATAGTGATGTTCTGTGCTGCCAAATGAGAAAGCTGAAGTCTCCATAGAAGCAAGAGTCCGAAGGATCCGCCTCCTGACCTCAGCGAGCTGATCTCTTGGCCTCCGTGGCTTAGCCAGTTGTTATTATTTTGAGTACAGATTAGATTTCTAGAATCGTTAGAAAATATTGCGTCTGTTAAAGGATGCAGGGGCACAACTTTTAATTATTTTGTTTTGTTTTGTAAAAAGAATTTTGTTTCTGATGTATGTTGTCTGACATTTAAAAGGAGAAATTCATCACTGCTCCTTTGGCAGTAATTTTTGTGGCATTTTGTTATTTTTTTTTAAAAAAGTAATTTCTTCCTAAAATCTGTTTTTTTCCGTCTTTTTACATCCAAAAGAATGGAATACCAAATAACTTTGAGATTTATCGCAGTGAATTTCAAAAGCCAGACTAGACTTTAAAGAGACTTACAGAACAACACAAAATAATTATTGTACAGTTTTAAATTTCTTTACCCATAGCTTCAATACATTACTTCACTTAACTAACATGATTTCAATTTATTATGCAAATGTAACAATTATTCCATTAAAAAATATGTTAGAAAGATTGCATACTTTGTTTTTGCAGCACAATAAATTGTGTTGAATGTTGCTTTTTTTTTTTGATTTGCTTATTTTGTCTTTAATGACAATCTATTTAACGTAAAAGTGTTTCAAGTGGCAGAACAACATGATAACACGTCTTCACTGGTAATTTAATCCTTGGATATAATGCGTTCATCTGAGAGAGTCCATTAAAAACAGCAAGGTGCCGAACACCAAAGCTGAGATGTTTTTAATCACAGAATTACAGTAATTATACAAATCTGAGATTTTCATCAGACAGAAAAGCCTTCCAGGGCTAAACATGCACTTTAGACTTAGCGCTAATAACTGTGTTTTGTTCCAAATTATAGGAGCGAGAATCCTCAGGCCAAGGGAAATATTGTAGAGAATGTTATGTGTTGACTTTTTAAGGAAAATTAAGAAATAAACTACTTTGATAACATCATATCTGTAAGAGTCACATAACTGGGTGATAGAAGAGGAACTCTCGGGTGTGGCCATAGTCCGTAGTCAGATAAAGTCAATGAGCCTGTCACTGTCTGCTGTATTTTCAGCATAGACAGAAGGCTAGAAGGAACAGATCTCTCTTCTCCCAGGGGTCCTGAAGTTGCTAACTAACTGGAGTACCTCTTCCAGTTGGTAAATGGGACAGACCACCAGTAAATGGGATGATTATTGGCCCAGAATCTGGATTTCTGGGTCAGGTGAAGACCATGTACAGAATAATTTAGTTATTGTGGTGATTATTAAAAGTGTCAAATTTTTAATAAAATGGCCAGGACACAGTACCCTCAAGGAGCTTGTTTTGAAGAAGTGATATAAAAAGATACATCTAGGAAGGTTTTATAAAAATCCCGCTAAACAAGAAATTTTATTTGATCTAGTTTCCATCTATCATTCTTTATTTTTTTCTGGCTCAAATGGGTAGGCGAGATGAGGAAAGGGGATTCAGGAAGGGAGAACACTGGGAGGGAGCGTGCTGTGGGGATGTCCTGCTGGGGGAGGACGCAGGGAGGACGCCTGGGGGAAATGGAGGAGGCCAGTTAGGATGGCCCCTCATCTGTCTCTGGGGGTTTGGAGGTGAGGTGCAGAGCATTATTCGAATGCAAGGCCCTGCGATCTGTCTGGGTATTTCTGATGGGCACTCAGGACACAGAAGTCCTTCTAGAGGCTGTGGCAGAGACAGGCCTGGGATTTGAGTCCTGACAAGACAGTATTCTGGTTTCTGTTCTCCCAACCCCATCCCTTTCTGTGGTGATCTCATCTGTCTGCAAGCAGAACTGGAGTCAGCTGGAACAACCGTCCCCTGATTCCTTCTGAATATGTTAGCATCCACATTTATTATTTGCATATTTGAGCCTCCGGTGCTTCCCCACCTCCTTATCAGAAAGCTTGAAGGCCATTTGGAACCAGCTTGCAGCCCTGCCCTGTGCTGTAGGCCTCACTTTTTGCATCCACTAATGCTGGGCAGGCCCTGGCCGGGGAAGTCCCTGCCTGCCATTTCAATGTTATTAAAGTTTTGCTTTTTCCCTTTTAACTTTCAAAATAATATGTGCCATTGTGGAAAATTTACAAGATACAGAAAAATATAGAGAAGGAGAAAAATCATCCAGAGAGAATCCCACCCAAAGAGATTCAGGTTTTGCCATATTTCCTTCCAATCATTTTTTCTGCATCCTTTGTTCTTTATATGCATAGTTGTGCAAATACATAGTTGTCTTTTGATTTACAAACATTTAACAATATTTAATCACCTGTCATAAGCATTTCCCATAAACCTCATGGGAGGTCTCTTGACTGTTGATTGCCGTAGTGAACATATGGGTGTTCACCTTATTAAGTGTCTTGTCGTTTGTTCTCTTCCCAGGCCCCCTCTTGTCTGCCGCACATCTGGAAGGCTATGATGGGAATGAATGTGAAAACTTGGAGGTTTCACCTAACTCGTTGCTTCTGCTCGGAAGATCACCCTTTAGAAGTGGGAAGGCTGCTGCACGTGGTGGTCGACTCCAAGGGACAAGACGACATGTAGAAAGCGATGGATGAAAGCACCTCAGGGAGCCGCCGACGCACGCTCCCGGTGGCCTAGTCCAGGGAAGCCCTTCCGCGGGGCTCTGGCATCTGGAATGCCGCCAGTTCTGGACGCAGGGCTGATTCCTGAATGAGGATGGTCCGGCGGGGGCTGCTTGCGTGGGTCTCTCGGGTGGGGGTTTTGCTCGTGCTCCTCTGCTGTGCCATCTCTGTCCTCTACATGTTGGCCTGCACTCCAAAAGGCGACGAGGAGCGGCTGGGGCTGCCCCGGGCCAACGGCCCCACAGGGAAGGAAGGGTACCAGGCTGTCCTGCAGGAGTGGGAGGAGCAGCACCGCAACTACATCGGCAGCCTCAAGAGGCAGATTGCGCAGCTCAAGGAGGAGCTGCAGGAGAGGAGCGAGCAGCTCAGGCATGCACAGTATCACGCCAGCGAGGCCGCGGGCCTGGGGCCTGACCCGGGGCTCCCCGAGAAGCCCCAGGCAGATCTGCTGACCTTCCTGCGCTCGCAGGTGGACAGGGCGGAGGTGCACGCCGGCGTCAAGCTGGCCACCGAGTATGCCGCGGTGCCCTTCGATAGCTTCACGCTGCAGAAAGTGTACCAGCTGGAGACGGGCTTGACCCGCCACCCCGAGGAGAAACCCGTGAGGAAGGACAAGCGGGACGAGCTGGTGGAAGCCATTGAGTCTGCCCTGGAGACCCTGAACAGTCCTGCGGAAAGCGGCCCAAATCAGCGTCTTTACACGGCCGCGGATTTCATAGAAGGTCGGCAGGTTTGTGAATTGGGGCGGGAAGTGAAGACAAGGCATCTGGGTGTGGGCACCTGGGCAGCTCACTGCTGGAGGCTGGGGTTGGCTTTGGGGATGGCTGGTAGAAAGTTTCACGTGGGCGACGCCAAGGTGTGTAGCATGGTTTTTGCTTTTCAGAAACATCTGCTTCCACTTCCTTCCGGTGGAAACCACAGACATTGAGTGGACAGGTTCATTGTTCCTGGGCAGAAGGAGGAAGAACTCCTTGCTTTTGTTTTTCTTTTTTTAAGGAGAGAATAAAATAGAAACATAAAACTTGCCTACGGGCAAGACAGACTCTCTTTAGTCATATCAGAAACCCTCCCACTGTTGTTTATGCCTGTTCTCTTTGGACACTTCCATGTCTTATGGTTTTTTTCCACTTTGTATGTGAACTGTAAATTCATGCAGTTAGGAGACATTTCCACATAGGTTGTCTTATTAACCGACCCCCTGGCAAGATCATTAACATCCTTAAAACACAAATCCTAGTTGCCACCTGCCCTGGAGTATGCTACAAGAGCTGCCCACATACAAAACAATTTGAAAAGAAGTTGATTACGATGCAATGCCTGCAATCTGGAATGTTTGCCCTTATGATTTTAGTCTGCATTCATATTTGAAATTTCTGCTTTTCTGTGTACGATATCTTAATACATAAGGCCTGTTGTCTCCATCAGCAGTGACACAGGCCTCTCATCGCTGAGTTTATTGCTTCTAAGATCTGGCTGGCTTTCTCTTAGAGACACGTTCTTGTGGCTGCCCATTGTTGCTTTCATGTGCTGCACACACCCCGTGTTTTAAGCCAGATCAAACCACACAAACCTTTCAAATTTGGTGAAAGTCTAGTCAGCTGTTTTCATATGATGAGTAAATAGACACGAACACTTTAAATATATTTATACGTATTTGACTGTTATAAGAAGCACAGTTCGTTTCATTTTTTCATTCTTATCACAAAAGATTATGGAGGCAATCTTTTATTTTCTCAGGAAAGAGAGCATTGTGAAAGATTCCGCTAGTCAGAGGAAGCTGCAGAAGGAGAGTTAAATTCAACATAAGGAGTAACTTTCAAACAGTGATGTTTCAGGACAAAGTGGGATTCCCGTCACTGCAAGAATTGTGTCATCTGGCCACTTGGCCAGGAGGTTATAATCCATGATTGCAGCATCAGAGAGGTGGTGGGACTGAATTACATGGAGGACCTTTTCAATCCCGGCTCGTGATTCTTTGATCTACATCTAGTTAAGGAGAAAGAGGGGAACGGAAAGGGTCTGATTTGAAGTCTGTTTTCTATAATGAGTGATGGGACCTTATCAGGGTGAAGTATATCTTTCAGATTACTTACCTTGGTTTCTTTACATAACCTTAGAGAGATTGATTTTGTGTTTCGGGTGTCAGTAGTCCAAAAGTTGGAGCAATTTAGTAGAAGTCCATGGGGAAATTTTAGGTGACAAGTGGGGTTTTCCACTCTCTTGGAGAGTTCTAAATGAAGGTGACAGATTTGGTGAACCCAGAAGTAGTGTGATAAAGATGGGGAGTCTTTGTGTTTAAAGAAATAAAATAAAAGCCTGTGGAATGCTCCCAGCTGATAATAGCTATGTAAAACTTAAAACTCCCTAGGAGGCAGGTGGCACGATCACATGAGCCTGGGGAGTGTGTGAGCTCCTTGAGACTCGGTTTCCTCATCTGTCAAAAAGAGACTTGACTTACATGTCGTCCAGGGCTCTCCCCAGCCACAGCCTTCCACAGAATGCAAAGTGCTGGTTTGACTTCTTTTCTTCTTAGCTTTGCCAAGAAACCGTCCCCGAGGGATGCCCTGCCACCCACTCTGCTGGGTGACCCAGGACATGCCACCCACCCTTTTGGATCCTCCACTATACAAGGAGGAGTTCAGATAGATTATTTATAAGGTCTAGTCTGACTGTGGCCACTTTCTACAACTCTGTGAAGCTTGCAGAGGGAGAATACCACGTTGATGACTCTAATTTATTATCTATATTGATTTAATTATTATCTGTCTCTAAAGGACAGAGGGAACAACGTTTGCCTCCTTTTTCCTTTCCCCAGATGTTTCGCTGGTGCTGGTTTTTGCTTTGGAGTCTCACATAATAGCACAAATTTTTTTTACAACCATCTGGGAAAAGAAGTTAAAGTAGGAAAACGTGATCAGATCCTGGGCCTTAGGATGCCTATTTCTCCTCGAGTAAACAGAAACTCTTTCTTTTGTTTGTGGTTTAGTTATTCCTTCAGTGTGGGGTATACAGACTCCCATTTAAATCTGAGTGGCACAACATTTGGCTTTGATTTCATATTTTTAAATAGAGCTCTTGGACATAAATTTGACATCATTCCATAAGACAATTTAGCTTTCCGAATTACTCCTTTTACCATCCGTACATCTGATCATGTGGATCCTGTGTGAGGCATTTGTGTCTGCTATCTCCAACAGTTTCTGTCTGTTGTCAGCCTGGGCAGCTCACTCTCCTCCAGCTTTTGAATGGTTAGGAGTGGCAAGAGTGGGTCAGACACTAAAAGTGTTGATTTTGGGGTGAGGTGGAGCCATGCCATGATCCACAAGAAAATGAAAGTGTTAAGGGCATTTTGAGATATGTTTTAAAACAAGGGGATATAGAAACAGCTATAAAACCTTAGTAGCTGCCTGTGCAGTAAATCCTGACCTCCTGTCTCTGCAACCGAGACCTTGTGCTTTCTGGGAAGCTCAGGCACGGAGGGAAGATACGGAGTGTTTGACTCCCTTGTTTGTGTCTCACCATAGCCTCCAGGGAATGCCCTGTGACCACTTAGCTAAAGCTTTTTCAGACATGTTCCAGGTCCTGAGAGCAAGGTGCTTGGGACTGAGGATGGGAAACGGGTCCTTTCCATCATGTGCAATTCAGAGACGGGCTTCTTTGTCAGCAACTTTGTGACTTGGGGTAAAAAAGGTAAGGCAGGTGCATTTCTGGGCATTTGGGGGCATCTGGGGATCTTGGTGCAGAAGTAAGGGAGAGCAGGGCTTCTGCACAGTGGGTGGGTCTGATCTGTGTTTGGAGTGTGGAGGGAAGACAGAGCGGCCGGGAGACTTGCTGGCAGGCAGGACAGCAGAAGGACGTCAGGGCCTGAGTTGGGCCTCAGTTCTCAGCCAGCGTCTACAGGGAAGCAAGGGCTTAGGACTCGGGACAGCCTTCTGACCATCCCTCACTTCGCTGTGCGCAGGGCTGACCGCATGGGTTTACGGGGAGGTTCTGAGCAGGCCTGCAGGGTATTAGACCCCCCTGTCCCCTCACCCTGTCCCCTCTGTCCCACTACCTCCCTCCAGTCTCCTCACTTTCTGCTGATGTTTTAAGTTTCTTTGAGGGGACAAATGCTTTTTATTCTGAAATCAGAGATAAGAGGCTTAAAAGCAAATAAATGGTTTGAGGCTACACTTTGTAGAGCGAATTCTGCCTGTGGTGAAAGAAAGTGGCCCAGCCTTGGGTTTCTGCCAGTGGGCAGGAGTCCTTCCCTCTATCAGGGCAAGCGGAAGAGCCCCGTGCTAGAATAGATGCTCTGCTGTCGCAGAATATTTGGAAGTTCTTAATAATTTTTGGACAAGGGACCCCACATTTTCACTTTGCACTGGGCCTGCAAACTAGGAAGCCAGTCTTACCTCCACAGCTGAGAGCATAGGACGGAAAGGTAAGGAAAGAGGAAGATGGAATTAGAAGGTGACCTGTGCAGTCCTGCCAGCTTTGCCGAGGGTCAGTCTGTTGACCTTCCCTGGGCTGGGACAGATGGAACCTGTGTTTGACATACATTCTATGTGGATGGAGTATTTTTTTACAAGACTACAGAAGCTTTGTGTTATGATGATTTTGCTTTTGGTATTTATATTGTACTCACTCAAAGCAGTTTAGTTCCCAGGGCATTTTTTTTAAAAACTTGAGGTATCGCTGTTCTTCCTGCCTTATGTTTCCTATTAAGAATAGGCTGTCAGAGAGCTCTCGTGATGCTGTGGGATGTCGAAGACAGAGGAACTTGGCTGTAGCGGGAGTAGCCAGCAAAGGCTCCATGGAGCGAAGGCCTGACCCGGGCCTCACACCGACTGCAAGGAGGTGTGGGAATGGGGCGGAGGGGGAGATGGGCAGACAGGGGACCGCCTGCACACGAAGGGCGCAGCCCCCGTGGTGTGGTGGGGCTGCTGCTCAGACCTCAGCCTGCTCAGCCGTGTTGGGTAGGAAGTGGTGTTTACAGAAAGGATCTGTAGTTTTTTCACCAGACCTCTAGTTTGTCCTCTGTTAGGGTCATGGATGAGGTCCTGTGCCAAAGCTTTATCAACATGCATGGATGGCACACCTGTTACAGGTGCAGAATGGCCCCAGCTGTTTTGGGGGTTGAGAAAGGAGGATAAAGGCAGGTCTCAGGCCTGAAGGACCTGACTACCCATGTGGGGAGGCAAGACTGAGCGACTGAGGGTCCAGCGGGGGGAATTGATTCTGGGTGCTGTGGGCTTCAGAGTTGGTGGCTGGATGTGAGCCAGATGGTCAGCCAGATGTCAGAGGAGGTGGGACCTGAGCCACTTTCGAAGAGTGAGAAGGGGTTATTGGAGGGGGGGTGAGGTGGGGAACAGGTTGGCAGCAGAGGGCGGTTCTAGAAAGCAGTTTGACTAAGGAATAGGGTTGGAGTATAGGGTTAGGGAGGAGACCAGCCTAACCAGCAAGCAGGACCAGAGAGTCGCCAAGAACATAGCTCACAGGATCCTGAGGGCTGGGCGTAGGAGTTTAGCTCACAGGCATCATCTGAGTCTAGAGTTAGAAGATCCTTCCTTCCCAGGAGGCAGTGGGCCTAGCTCTTGGGTCCCAAATAGCCCTTTCCTCCTCTGGCTTGCTGTGGTTCACAAGTGCTCAAACAGTTGCAGCATCTGCGGGTCCCAGTGGTCCGAGATGGGGACTGCCGTGGTTCATTCCAGCTGATCTTGTGTCTGTCACCAGGCACTATTTCTGACATTTCACAAACACTAGTTTATTTAATCCCTGCTGCCATTAGCGAGGTAGACACTTGCTTATCTCTGTTTTGTCGATGTGGAATCTGAAACTCAAAGAGATTAAGTAACAGCCTCAGGGTCACCAGCTGGTGAGTGATGGGACCAAGATTTTAGAGCCCAGCTCTGCCCTACACCCTATATCTTAGTTCCTCATTGTGCCATCTCTGACCTCCGGGGGTCTCTGGCCCAATACATACACTTCTCTGGTCCCAGAATGTTGTGGGGAAATCTTTTAAAAGCACACCAAAGGCGTGCAAACCCCTTTGGGAGAGGTCCTACACTGACGAATTGTATACATTTTCTTGGGAAGAAGTTTTGAAAGGAAGAGAAAGAAAAATGTGAGATCCTGGGGGAGAGAAGCAGAAAGAGACGTGGGAAGAAGCTGTGATGATAAAGCCTTCACTTAAGCGAGGGAAGAAGGGGCAGCATCTAGGAGCCTGGAGCATGGACAGCTTTATTTAAACTGCTCGGACCTGCGTTTCTTCTCAGAACTGTTACAGCATTATGGAAGAGGGGCAGGGAGTTGATACTGAGTTCAAAACAGCCAGTTAAGAACTGTTACGGAGCTGTTTGGCGTGCTTGTCCCTTCTTTAGGGGAAGAGGCAGGGTTTACGTTTGTGTTATATTCTCCAAAATATACTACTTTATGTAAGTTTTGGATTTTATATAAATGCGTGGCTTGGGCAGTCCCGGGGGTCTCCACGATCCGATCCCAACTTGCTTTTCCCTTTCATTTCCTGCTGCTCCTTCTGCCCTTCCTCTCCTGCCTCTGAATACTTCCTCTCCTGCCTGCCTTGACTGTCCTTGCTACGCACAGTCCACTGGGAGACCCAACCTCCCACCGTCTCTGCCCAGGGTCCTACATCTGTCTGCTCTCTGAAATCTTTTCTGGTTCTTCCACGTGGAAGTTCTCTTTTGTTCTTCCCAAAGTGGTGTATTGTGCTTGAGGGCACGTCTCATCCTCCCTCTGCTTTTGTAGCTCTTCATTTAGATTCAGCCAGTCTTGGCTGACAGCTGCTAGCAATGGTAATCGGTACACAGTAGGGTTTCCTGTCCGTTAATAAAATAGCCCTCATAGCCATCTTTCCCATGGGGAGCCAGCTAGGTGAGGCGTAGTGAAGTCCAATGCCACCAGCATCCTCCTGTCAGCGTGCGGAGGAGCCTGGACTCCTGACTCTTACTGCCCTGTGTGCAGTGCCTACCCAGAGGGCCAGGCCTACGCCTCACTCAGCCTTCAGCTCCGTACCCATTGTATATACTGCGCAATC